>NW_028254537.1:0-94558 GCF_964263255.1 Lissotriton vulgaris
GTCCGGGTCTCGCCGGGTCTGAGCACCGGCAGTTTTTTAAAGGGGCCTCGAAACGGGTCTCTATCGGGCTCGGTTTTGTGCCCTGACGCAGGCCGACTGCAGTGACAGCAGCACTGCACATCGATGCATGCCTGCTCACAAGGCTCACTTCTCACTAGTGGAGAAGTTATGGCATGACGTCATGCCAGGGGAGCATTGTAGGGTAAGGGAAATCCTTTAAAGAGAGTCCTTTTGATAAAAGAATCCTTCAGCCACAGGAAAGGTTCTTGAATAGCTTTAATGACACCCAACAGGGAGGCAAATGGTCTCAGCAAAGTCCAGGCTTCAACTGCCCTTTGCTTGACCAACAACATTCTTTTAATGACAAGACGCATTCCTCATAAGGAATGTGCAGTATTCTGGGTTTAGTGTTTATGTTACTGCACTTCTCTTCTTCTAGCTACTCAGCCAGTGTGAGTGTTCCAGTTTAGAATGTGAGTGTGATTGACATGGATGGAATGCTTGTGTGACTGGTATGAGGGTTGGCATTTGGAGTATGGGCTGAGTAGCTAGGAGGCTGCTCCTGGTGGGGCTGCTTGTTCCAGAGTTATACTTCTTGTTATCCTAACTATGACTGAATAAACCTACTTCACAACTCATCTACAACTGCCTCGGCTACATCATTACATGTATGTATGGACCAACATACTACATTATTCTTGGCGACGATCTGGAGACTTTCCTGCGCAGAGCATGCCATTTAAAAGAGTTGGGAGTATCCTGTAACTGAAGTGGAACAAGCATCTATCATCACAAAGTAAGGAACCTCTACAAGCACGTTAAGTAGCCCCACCAGTGCCGAACACCAGGCAGCCCTAGTTGTGCTGTCAAGTCATCAAGAAACAACGTTTCTGCGTCAAAAATCTTCACTGAAGCTGCCTACGTGACGCAGAAGATACAACATCTATTTTATTGTCTTTAGCAACAATCTACATCTACTGGCAATGGAAGCAAGCAGTGTCAGCATTGAACTTAAAAGTGGAACCAAGGTATTTGGTGTCTGTCTGCGTTAAGGAACTAGTGCTTTGATAATGACTTTCTTTTTCACAAGATGTTGGATGTGTTACCATCTTCGTGTGCGTGTACTCATCTGTACTAGCGCTGCATGTGTTATCTCTACATCAACCAGCGTCATGTTTTGGGATTTAGCAACTGTGAATGGCATTATGAGGAAACCGATACCCTTTGAGAGCATTGGGGTCTATTTAGACGTGGCGCAGTTCCAGGTCTTGTTTGTGCTGTGTTATTTCAGTGCCGATTTGGATGTGCATTTTGATGATCATTTTCAAGTCTCCCTGCCTGCTGCCGAAGAGGAGAACGACATCATAAGCTTAGTGAAGTTTCACCCTGTATTTTTCCCTCCCTGAGGCCTGTAAAATTTGGCAGTTGCGCTGTATTTCAAACCTAAACTACTGCTCGCGCACCTTACCTGGTCCAGGGTGACACACGGAGCAGCTCGGGAGCCTCTGTGACGTCATTCGTGCTGCTTATGGACGTTCTGCAACTAGAGCGCACCGTGAGCCATCTGGCAATCACGTCATTTGCGTGCCTCCATTGCGTGCCTCCATTTTGAACTTTGACTTTCCTCATATGATTTCTTGTCGGTTTTACATTCCAACCACGTTCCTTATTTCCGATGCGGTATTGAAGGTCACGAATGGGAGTTTATGTCAAGTGTTTTTCTCACGATTTCAACTACAGCGTTAGTAGGTCATCCCATGATGACCAGATGGATTATCTTGCTGAGGTCAGTGTTTGCTACCATCCAATGTCAGATTTGGTGTACTTCATGACTGTGTACATTTGGACATAATGAAGGAGTATATGGAAGGTATTTACCATTTGGCAATACACGTTTTTGACGATGTGAAGCTTTTTGGAGCCGATGTCATTTTAACATGAACTAATTTGCATTATTTCAATGCTTTTCACAAGGTTACGTTGCCATCTAGTGTCCAAAGTTGGAATTCTTCTTTTGAATATGTGATCAACTATCTTCTGTGGCATTATTTCATCTGAGTTTCAAGAAATGTTTCAAGCCACGCCTGTCTATGATCGCGGTGACAGGCACACCTATGACTATGGTTAATCTACAAACATAATGTAAATGTAAATGTAAATGTAAATGTGGGATACTTGTATAGCGCACAGTTACTCTACCCGAGTGTCCCGGCGCTGTAGACCGCTGGGGAACCCGTCCTGGTTTTCCCTGTGAGATGGTCCCTTTTGGGTATCTCCAGGGTGAAACCAGGCATCCCTGGCGTCTGTGGGGGGCCGTTGTAGAGATGAGGCAAGCTAATGCCCAGAGTTGCCGAGTGTGCTCCCTGGTCGGAGTGGGCACCAATGCGAGAATTATCAGTCCGCTGATCCTGGTCCAAGACCCTGCCGCGTCGGGAATCGAACCCTGGTCCCGGGCCGTTCTCTGCACTCGGGTCTGCCGCCTCTAACCAGTGAGCCACACCTCCCTACTGTTTTTAACTTTCACATTAACCTACGAGCATGTTTATTCTTGAAGAAATGTTTTAGAAATGTGTGTGTAATTTATCTGACATGCTTTTACGCTTATGTCACATTTCTTATGTGGTGATAAGGGTTCTCTCACCCTCATTTTGTAGTGTAGTTCCTATTTTCCCAATAGGTCCTGCGCATCGGAATAACATAAACAGTAGTATCGACGTAGACGTGCGGATCTTCCAGGCCTCTACTGACTATGCTAAACTTAATTGGGTTTGTTACCAACTAGCTCAGAGGTCACTGGAAACTCTCTTGACTGAATAGGAAGTGATCAGCTTCCCTGGCACAGACAAGAAGGGATTCAGTTTTCCAACAACCGTGCAACATGACAACTTTGCTCCTCAGATAAGAGTCAATCTCTAGGGTCGTGTGAAACAATAGACAGTTATTTTACTTAGTCAGTTTTAGTGCAGATTACTTTCACCAATATGTAGAGAATAGAGAGACGGGCGTTTTCAATAAAAAGGTATTATTTATTGAACAGTCTTTCTTCTCATACAAGAGAAATGAATTGCCACAATTTGAATTTGAATTTGAGGGGGTATTTATAGAGCGCAACGGTCGCTCCGGAGGGAGCATCATGGCGCTGAAACGTCCTGATGGCCTAGTCGAGGTTGGCGGAAGAAGAGCTAGATGGCAGCTTTAGTCCAGTTGTCGGGAAAGGTAAAGATCCAGGTCTTAAGAAGTTTCCTGAAAGGTTTCTCAAGGACCTGTTGTCTCAAATGTTTGGGCATGCTGTTCCAGGCTTTGATAGCCAGGGAGTTTAAAGTTTTTCCACCTTTAGTCTTCAAGTTGTAACTGGCGGGAGACATGAGATTGTCTTGGGCGGAACGGAGGGAACGACTCGGTATGTAGTGGGGAAAGCGTTTGGTAAGATATTTTGGACCAGTCTTATTGAACGCTCGAAAGGCGATGGTAAGTATTTTGAAAAGAATTCTTTTATGGAGGGGGAGCCAATGTAGGGTTTTTAGGGCTACAGAGGCAGAAGATTTGCTGGGTAATTTCAGGACCAGTCGGGCAGCCGTATGAAGGATGCTTTGGAGTTTGGTTTGTGTGGACTTTTTTGTCCCTGCCAGTAGGCCGTTACAATAATCAAGGCGAGAAATTATGAGGGCCACTGTTACTGTTTTTCTGGCCTCAAGAGGGAGAAAGTCGAAAAACTTTCTGAGTGATTTAATTATGCCGAAGCATCTGCCGGCAACATTCTTGGTGTGCTGGTCGAACGATAGGTCCGAGTCGAAAGTTACACCGAGGTTTCTAGCTGTTGTTACGGTCTGCGGAGGGGCAACAGAGTCGTCCGGCCACCAAAGGGCTGGGCAAAAGGAGGTGTTTTTTCCGATAGGGAGGATCTCTGTTTTGCTGGAGTTACATCTGAGATGGTTAGTGTCCATCCAGTGGAAGACCGCAGTTAAACAGTTTTTGAGATTAAGCTCAGCTTTGGTTGACTTATCCTCAAGGGGTACAATCAGCTGCGTATCATCGGCATACGAGGTAACTGGTATGCCGTATGATTCAATAAGGGAAAGGAGTGGGATGAGGTAAATATTAAAAAGGAGGGGACTCAGGATGGACCCCTGGGCTACTCCGGAGGTGTACAATTGCAAGACTAGTTATAATAAAAAGTGCGTACAGTAAAATGAGGATTGCAAAATAATACTGTAAAAGCATTGATATGGTTTCTTAGCCATACAATGGTTTAAAATTAATAAAACATATATACATTCATATATACATTTAGGCTAACATACTCAACTGGTGCTTCTAACTACGCCTACCCCAGTGTACCTGACCTAAGCCTAACACTTGGATGGGAGTAAGTAGCAGTTTAAGTTAAGTTGGTTTTGCCAAGGTTTGCTTCAAGAATTCTCTCTAAGGGTTTAGTCAACACCATACCTCTGGAATAGAATGTTGGAGGTCTTGTATCTCCTTCCAGGACTCGATATCCCAGTCACTCGCAAGAGTAGGCTGGGAACACCGGAGCTGGATTTTCTCGGCAGGAGAAAAGACAGCGTCTCTCTCTCAGCGCGTCGAGGAGGAGGAGGAGGGGCAGCGTCTGTGGGCAGCTTGCATTTGCTGGGCTCTGCCGGGGACAGCTGGTCTGCTCCTATGTTCACCACACCATCGTTCGCTCGTTAGCAGCGGTAGCGACAGCGATAGCATCAGCAGCCTTTGCTTAAGGCAACGTTGGTAATATTTATACCTGAAAGGTGCCTTGTTTGACGTAAGTTTTTGGACATAAGACGTCAATAAAGATGTCACTAGGAAGTGATCGACTATCAGTGCTCATTAGAGTTCTATTACTAATCAAAACATAGCAAGCGGGGATTTCCCAGGTTGCTGAGTTTTATCTTGTTGAAGAACTCGGAGTGTTAATCTAGGAATCTAAGATAGTGGCTTCTGCTGTGTCATTTGCTAATGAGCTGCAGAGGAAGCTGCAGGAGGAATGTGGCTCTGATCGGGTGAGGTCAGAGACGAGTTTCTGAAATATCACACTTGAACGTTTATGCCATTATAGGGAAATAAATGGATTATAGCCGTATAGGGGCATAAGGTCATAGGGTTGATCGGCGTAATAGATTAGAATACGACACCCACTCCACGAATTTATGTCCATCAAATTACTAAAACTAGAGCAATAAGATGCATGTGTAACATTGCCCACCCCAAAATACATATTTGCATTTGAAATGGTGCATTTTGAAAATACATGAAAATTTGGTACTGTACGTCTTTAAGCATAGGAATCATTCAAAAAGTATAGCATATGCAATTAGTGAACGATTTTGCGAAATAATTACACATGAAATATCTCTTAATACAGAAAAGAAGGGCGAGATAATTTCATCACATATAAATGCATTGTTGTAACATGAGCTAGAGGCTGGTGTAAAGTTATTATGTCTCTAGATTTACCTAAAAATAGAAGCTTCTGTTCTTTATGAATAGTTCTACTTTTAGCAGAGAATTTTGTGCCAAAAAGGTAAATATTTTCAAAAGTGTTCAATTAAAAAAAAAAAAATTTGCGTTGAACGGGGGAATATAGTTCCAACGCTTTTTAGCAGTTTTTGTTGATCAAAACTGAAGGCCGAATTCAGAGTTCACGAGAACACTGTGTCGGAATGCTTTTCAAAAGTTATTGTTTCTGTTCAGGGGAGAACATCATATCAGACAGGCTCTCAAAAAATTGGTCTACGAAATCAGGTGACAGTTCGACCAAGTTTGATAGTGCTGTAACTTGGCAGGTGTGAGAGTGATTGCTGTCATCAAAGACTGGATCAGCAATGCTCACAGATGGTCGTACCTGGGTGATGTTGCCTTTGTCACTCGCTCCACTTTTACCACTTAGTCGTAGCACAGGAGTCTCAACGAATGCCGTCATCAGGATTTGTAGCCGCTGGGGACAACACAATGCGTGAGCCGTTACAGGACTGAGCAAAGTATCGATATCCATTGGTACTGCTGATGGAAGTGCAACACAGGTGTCCAACATGCACTCATCTCCGCATAGCATACATCGAAGCACAGGTAAAATGCAGGATTGCCATATAGTGCTGAATGAAAGGAGCCAGGTCATGTTTAGATCTCTCAGCCTGGCCAATCCAAGGACTTTAGTTATTCTGTCCCGGTAGCGAATTGCTAGGATTCTTTCTTCCATTCCCACCGGAGTCTGAGCTGTGGCTTGCCATATCGAAGCAGGAAGGTCAAAAATAAAATACCTGCTACAAGTCCCAAAATAAGGGGGATGCTGCCAAAAACAGAATGGACAAAATTGGGAATGATTCCCAGGATTGCTCTGAATGGAGTTAGTAGACCCGGAAAAAGGGTCTTAAATATGCCTGGGATGCCTGTGGCACTAGACATGTTAAGGATTTGGCTAAGTATTTCTGTGAAATGCACGGGGCAATTTGTTGATAAAAGGTCATGTATCTCTGTAGCCGTCCTTGCAACTAGGATATCATACGTCTAGTTGATATCCTAGTATCCCATTGATGACGTGATGGGCAATGTTGTCTGTAAAAGCGCTGACTTCATTCTGCCTAAAGTATCAATTCGTATAGAAGAGAAATTCAAACGAGGCCATAAGGGAGTGTCTCAGTGTCTCCAGGGCCGTTTGGAAACAAAGCTTGCATACAACATTTGACCATGGAAGTTACGTGGACGAGATAGGCTTTTCCTGGCAAAAGGCCACAACAGCTGTGATCCGTTATTAGAATATAACTCCCATTCGAGAGTTGCATAAAGAAAGGCTCTATCTGTGCTGCAGGTGTGACATGCTGGTGGCATGAAAGGTTGTTGGAATTTCCTGCACAAGCTCCGTGTAAATTAATACCCTGACACAAAAGTATACCGCTTAGTGAATGTTTGCAGTTTTCACCACTAAGAAATACATTTCTGTTGTTGTCACTGTAGCAATTGTGTATATATGGTAATTTCCATGTTGACTTAATGTACCCTTTACCCAATCGTTCATACTGGCCAGTAGGTATGCATTCAAGGCATTTCTTAAATCGGAAAGTTGTTATCGGAATTGTGATAATCCCGTGTATTATCCATTCAATGACAGGACTTTCTGACATTGTCAATGGTAATCTCTCAAGTTTTTCGATGCTCAGGATTGTATAGTCTGCTCCTTTCTCTGCCAAGCTGATTTGTTTATCAGTAAGGTTAAAGATGGAAAACAATGACGTTGTGTTGATTAAACGCCAAGGCACATAGCCTGAACGAAGATTTTGCAGCGTCCAGCCTAACTGTACAATAGAACGCAATTGTGACTGGCCATGTTGTAACATTAGCAAGTCTTTGTCTATTATATCTATGGCAGATGATACAATATTGTCCAGCGAATATATTCTGGAGGACAGAGTCATTAACCCATTGTCCACTACAGAAAGTGATTTTTCGAAATTAATACGATCAATTTCTTGTATTTTTTCTGCTGTTTCAATTTGTGTTACTTTCCAAGCCTTGTTGTATGCTGCATATACACTGGTCGCTATGAAACGCTTTTGACGCTGTTTGCGTGGTCCCAGAATGAAATCGCGCAAATCAGCACCATCTTTAAGTAAAGACAAGTGTTGCTTAATTTCTGCCAGTGTGGATGTTTCTAGCCATTCAAGGCACAGCTGCCCTACACTGTATGTTGTTACTATCCCTGGATGTTGTCTCTGGGAGTATCTAGGGTCTTGCCTGGTCATTGTTAACCCCTGTGTTTTATTCAGGAATCTATCTTGACAGTTATTCGTGTCAGTAGGCCAGATTAACCACTTTTCCCAATCAGGATGTGTTCTGTTTAAATGTAAAATTTGTGATACGTCTAACTCAATATCTGTGGTTGCATTATCAGGTATTGGCTTTGGAATAGACGGCTTGTTAAGGTCTTTAATCTTAGCTAGGCCAAGACAGGATGTTTGTTGAATTGTGTCATTTAAAAACATAATTTGTTCTGGAATCATGCAGGCTCGAAATAATGCTTCTAGGCCTGGTACCCGCCAATCTTTTGTACCCCAGATAGTTTTTGTTTCAATGTTATTTTTCCAATAATCAAAACCAAATGTCATCATTTTTCCATAAAATGCTTCTGAATATATCAATTTAGTATTTGTCAGCATTGTTTTCAATCCTGTTTTATCTAACAGTTTACAATAAAACGTTTCTGCATCACTGGTGTTAAACCCTGAGAAGTACTTGAATTTCTCATAGAATGTTTTAGAACTCCTTTTCGGTGGTGTAGCGCAATGTTCCCATTGGTTATACTTAAAAACATTTCTAGGTTGTGCAGATTTATGTAAGTAATGATCACCATAATTTGTGTAGCAGAACATCTGCTCGTAATTAGATGAACCTTGTAAATAATCATGATCTGTGAATCTAGCTGACATTACCAAATCAGACATCATATTATTAATATTTTCAAAATCCCAATCATCAGAGAATGTACTAGGTTTTACAAAGTCACTTAAGGAAACCTTAAATTGATGAGGATACTTCAGGATCTCGACCGGACCATATACTTCATAGTCAGTTTTGTCCCATACTACCCCCCCGGGTATTGGAATGGCTGTGACATTCACTGTTGACAGTTCTCTTTTCTTCACGTGGGATGATCTGTGTGGTTTGAGGACTAAGTTGATGTTCTGACTTGCTGTGTCCATTGAACTGTATTTTCCCTCAACGAATTTTCCCAAACAAAGTACCATGATGAGCCAAAGCAGGAGGAAAAATATACCCAGACCAAACCAGAACTCTAACCATGGAGAAACAAGGTAGATTTTCTTCAGTTGATGAAAGAGTTCTGTTGCTTTTTCTTTAAAAGTCTTTGTTTCTGGCATCACTTCGGGATTGCTTGTGTCTTCAGAAAAGTTATCGAAATTGATGAAGTAGCCAGAGGCAGTTCTGTCAAATGTTGGAATTGTACTCTCAATTTGTCTTTCGGTGGCACATTCTGATGCCACATCATTGTAGACTGGTGTTTCATGACAAACTGTTTCAATCTGTGTTTCAAGAGGCACGAGTTCCATGGCATTATTGCATAGTCCCTCTCTGTGCACTGCAGGCTTATCGAATGTGATTAGTCTTTCAGTTTGAACCTCTTGGATTGTTGCAAATTTGGGTATTCTGTTGTTTCTCGGGAGTCCACTGGGCCTACTGTTGATTATAGGCCACATGCTTGTTTTTACCAGGTTGATTGATACAACTCTGTTCTCCTTTTTACCAGCAAGGGGCAGTAGTACTACTGATCTTGTTCCGTTGATTGCTAAGACAGGTACTGCTTTTCTGTAAGAAGGCCCAAATTCCTTCTTCACCGCTATTTTTTCTCTGACTAGATCCCCAATTTTTGGAATCCAGACAGGCCTTGCTGGGGCTTGTGCTGGTGGTGCCTCGTCAGTGGTAGCTGGCTGTTGCTTTAACTTTATGTTGCTTAAGGATTTTCTTGTTTCATTCAAGTCCTGTGAAACAGCCAAACGATCTTTGATTTCAAATACTGTTTTCTTTTCTTCTACCACTGATACTTGACTATCTAAGTCCTGAATTCGCATTCTAGTTCTGAACAATAGTTCGTATGGGCTGAAACCTTGTAGAGAATTTCTTGGCAAATTGTTAAGACTCAACTGTACACTTATTAAATGTTTGACCCACCCAGCACCCGAACCTAATACCTTCGCTGTTATAGATTGCTTTATGTCCCGGTTTTTTCTTTCTACCACACTATTCCCTTCGGGGTGCGATGGACAAGAATACCGCAATTCAATACCCATGCTGGCCATGGCCTCCTTTTAAGCTCCAGAGCTAAAAGCAGGACCCTGGTCAGAATGGAACATGGCAATTGCGTATGTGCCGATAAAGACTCGCAGATCTTTTATAACCGTTCTGTCGTCAGCCGAGCGCTGGGGCCACATTTTTTAACCACTTGGATGCTAATGACAAGGGTAACTCGTCATGCACTGCCCATTCATTTCTATGGAAGTTATAGTAAAACAGCAATAATTGCCTTAGCACTAAAGGGGTTAAGTGGATTTTGTCTTAACTGATTAATAGGACGCTGGATGGCTTGTAGACAGCATTACCCTGTCTATAAATGGTAACTGGGCAACAGGCAGGACCGGTTCATTACTGCAATCCCTGTCACAGTCGGGACAGTTCTTTACATATATCTGATGTTGCACGCTCATCCCCGGCCACCAGTATACTGATTGCAATTCAGTCAGAGATTCCCTCATCTGAATGTGCCTTGGACCTTCACCCATGTGTGCGTCTGCTATTAATAACTTCCTCCTGTTCGTGTTTGGAATCACTCTATCCCCCACTCCAGGGATTCGAGCAAAAGGAACGGAGTTTGCATCAATTACGTGTGCATAATTGAGTGGATAGTTCACGGGTAGTGCCGCACAGTCGCCTTTTACGGTCGTTTTCACTGCCAGCATGGTTTCCCCGTCTATGTATTTTTCTGAACGCTTTTTTGTGGCTACGGAAGCCGGTTTAGTTGCTTCCGCTGTGGCTGTATTAGCCAATTAATTCCCTGCAACGTGAACGCCATCACGCTGATGACTCAAAGTGTGTATCACGTGAGTCTTTTGTAGTTCTTTCTGTAAAAGAGCTACCTGTTTCCAAAGCAATTTATGCTTGATTGTGGCACCTGTGTCATCTTTGTAACCATTTTGAACCCAGTTCTGTAACTTATTGTTGTAAGAATTGACGCAATAATGCGAATCGCACACAATTAGTGTCGAGAATTCTCGATCTGCATTTTCAAGCGCCATCTTTAAAGATCTGATATCAGTTCTCTGATCTGAACAGATTCTCACTGATTCAGTTTTTGTAATCTTCGGTCTGAATTTACTGCACAGCCAGCGACCTTTAACAATTGCACAGGCTGCATCCTAGGATTTATTTTCTACGTTGCAGTGCTGTACAAATCTATCTGTATATATTATACAGGCGTACTGTGGGAGAGGCAGAAGTTCGATTGGCAGAGGATATTCTTCTTTATAAGTTAAATCATTCAGTTCTTTGAATTGCGGAGCAAAATAGTATTTCACATCATCCGCATCAAGAGAATTTACACACTGTATCCATTTCGGATCCAGTGACACTGTAGGCAGGTTTACTGGGCTGAATAGCGCCTCGAAGGCGGATTCCGCTGTGAGGATATTGATCCTTTTGCCATGTGCTAGTTCTCGTTCATTCACTAATGCAGTTTGCACTGCTTTGACAGTACTTTCTATGAGACTGAATGTTTTTTCTGCTTGTGTGTACAAGTGAGATTTAATAGAAATTTGTACCTTTTCTCCCTCATTAGAGGTCAGGTACGTGAATCCATATCTTCCTGGGATGACTCGGATTACAAGATTGCGTGTGTTATCACGTGTATCTAATTTTGTTTTTGCTAACATGTCTGTTTGCAGTGATCTCAAAATTTCTGTGTGTTTTTGAGTCCAGTTGATTTGTTTAAAATCAGGTTTAATTAATTCGTAGAGAGGTTTAACCCTCTCCGCATAATTTAGTTCTTCCGAAATTCAGGAAGCCTAGAATTGATTGTAAGTTCTTCAGCGTTTTCGGTGCTTGGAGTACAGCGCACTTCTCTAAGAAGTTGTCTGCTAGGCTTTTGCCTTCACTTGATAATTCGTAACCTAAAAATAGTACTGTCAGATGGGCAATTCGAGACTTTTTAAAGTTTAATTTGTAACCCTCTGCTGCGAACCCAAGTATAATGGTATTCACTCTTTTCAAGTGAGTATCCAAATCGTCATCTGTTAGATAGATGTCATCGACATAAGATAATGCCTCATCATCATATATTTGTAGTAACTCTGTTACTCTAGCTGAGAATAGTCCTGGGCTGTTCTTGAACCCTTGTGGGAGTCGGCAGAAATTTTTCTGCGACCCAAATATTGAGAAAGCGGTAGAGTATCTGCTTTCTGGTGCAATATTTTGACAAAAGAAACCATTAGATATGTCTAATGTCGTTTTATATTTTCTCCTAACTATGTTTTTCATTAGTGCAGCACTATGCGAATTCTGTACAGCAAATGTTTTGCAACATGAGTTAAGGTGTCTGTAGTCCAAAACTAGACAATATGAAATGTCTGGTTTGGAGACAGGAAACAAAGGATTGTTCATTTGAGAGGTGCATGTTTCAATCACCCCCTGATATTCAAGTTGATCTAAAATCTCCCTGACTTGTTTTTTAGCTTCTTGCTTAACTGGGTACTGCCTTTGTGCAGTAGGTTGATTTTTTAACTGGATTTTGTGAGGAGGAGAGTCCTCATCCCATCCAACATGATTCTTAATCAACGCAGGTGCTTGAGCAACTGCCCATTTCCTTGCATAAGTATATTTCTTGTGAATCGGAATGTGATTCGAGAAGGCAGGCATAATCCTTTCTTCGCCACGAGGGCACTCCCTGACAAACTCTGGGGGCCAATCTTTTTCAGCTAACAGGATGTCATAGCCTTTTGAGAGGTTATCCCAAAATAGACCCCTTATTTTCCTAGTCTTATCACCCTCTATACGCAATGTTATTTCGTATATCTTATGAGGTTCGCTAACTCTGGTGTCGGCAGTTTCTACTTGAATGTATTCATTCGTGTCCACTGTCTCCATATGACTCATCAGGATCTTGCGAGCTATGCTGATTTCTGCTGCGCTGTCTAACATTGTCTGAGCCCACTCCCCGTTTTTCAACTGTGTCCTCAGTATTCTCGGCATGTTCGATTACTCTAATACTGGCTACCTTCTTTCTTGGAAATTGTGAGTTTTTACTCTGAGCAGGTTCCTTGTCTTTGGACTTGGTGTGCTCTCCTGGGTCTGACCGTCCTCTTCTTTCTGTTTTCTGCGAAAAAGATCGAGAGGGACGTGTATCAATACTTTGATATCTATCAGGTTTTTTCAAATTATCCGTATTTCAAAGGTTATATCTTTTCTCAGAGGGCTCCCTCTGGGGAGACTGGTGTTCTCGAGTCGGAGTTCTTTCTCTCCGTCGAGGAGACCTTCCTCTGGACTGGAAAACTTTTTCCTTGGGAGTGGATTGTTTATTTCCATCCCAGCTCTTCTTAGGAGTGTTTGAATTATTTTTAATAAATAATTTTTCAGGATTTTCGAGCAGTTGGGGTTTTACTGGTTTCCCACCCAAGCTGTCTCTACCTAATTCTTCATAGCATTTCTCTATGATTCTGGCAAGCTCAATTGGCTGATCTGTTATATCTGTTTCCTTCAACTTCGGGCGGATCGCCACAGATGCTGCTTCTCCTTTTATATTGGCTAGTAATATAGCCGTGACCTGCTTGAAGTCTTTCAGTAATTTCATACCAAGAGTTAAAGCAGGTTCTGGACCGTATTCATTTTGAATCTGTTTTAGCACATCTGGTATTACTGCCATTGACGGAACACCATGTGTTTTTGTGTAAATGGAAGCAAAGACTGTACCCCAAGTGTCACAGTCCTCCACGTGTGGTGCGAACCCCATTGGAAGGCAGATGGTCAGAATCCTGTGTTTCTCAATAGGGGTAGTATTCGGAAATACTGCCTCTATTTGAGTAATTTTCTGCGCTAACCAGAAAGGAATTTGTTCCCGTTTTACGGGTGTTTTACCAAGACATGATTGTATGTTCTGTGGTGTAATTTTATTTGTGTTCCCCTGATGAGGGGTCAGCTGTGGAACGTTAACAGCTGGTTGGACTGTTGCAGTCCGCATTACATATTGGACTAATTGTCTATGTATTTTAATTAGTGTTTTTAGCTGTGCTAACAGCTCTTCTCTAGACATGTTTTCAATGTCTGGATGTGGTGTGTAGCTGGCTAGAACCGGCCACGTTGCTCCTGGTCTACCTAGTGGACCGAGCCTGGTAAAGTGATCATTGCGTTTTAGGGCGCCTTTAAACCAGAGCAGGTGCTCTTGGAATTTTAATGGGATTTCAATCTCCTCGAAAGGAGCGTACTCATTCGGTGGTTTCTCTATTTTGTAATAGTGAAACTCTTTTGTTCTAGCGTTAGCCGCTGGAAAGTTTATCCATGAATAGAATACCTCTGTCTGCCGATATTCGTGTGCCTCTATCACGAAAATGACTGTACCACCTTGTGGTGTCAGTCCGTTTTCTATAAGTTTTAAAGTTATAGATTTTCTTAAGTTGACCAGAATGTTTATTGCATCCGGGTCAGTCTGTAGGAGACTCGTGTCTTCTTCTATTAGTAGGGTCACTAATCTAGCTGCTTCCCTTTCCTCTTCACTGTCTGACATTTTACAAATGCAGGTTTTGCAGAGCAGGTCTCCAAGGAGACAAAGATTAGGTGCACAATATTTTGGAACACTGTATCCTTCAACGTTGAATAAACCAGAGATTTACATAGGAATCTCTTCCTACTAAGGTCGGGCGGATTTTAACCTTTCACCCACTCCAGACGTCTATTGGAGTATTTACGGGAGAAAGGGTCAGTGAAAAATGCACAACTGAGTTACTCTAACGTCTTGCGTTAGTTTTATCGCCTTACCAAACGTTGGGCGCCATGTAGTGTAGTTCCTATTTTCCCAATAGGCCCTGCGCTTTGGAATAACATAAACAGTAGTATCAACGTAGAAGTGCGGATCTTCCAGGCCTCTACTGACTATGCTAAACTTAATTGGGTTTGTTACCAACTAGCTCAGAGGTCACTGGAAACTTTCTTGACTGAATAGGAAGTGATCAGCTTCCCTGGCACAGACAAGAAGGGATTCAGTTTTCCAACAACCGTGCAACATGACAACTTTGCTCCTCAGATAAGAGTCAATCTCTAGGGTCGTGTGAAACAATAGACAGTTATTTTACTCAGTCAGTTTTAGTGCAGATTACTTTCACCAATATGTAGGGAATAGAGAGATGGGCGTTTTCAATAAAAAGGTATTATTTATTGAACAGTCTTTCTTCTCATACAAGAGAAATGAATTGCCACAATTGCAAGACTAGTTATAAAAAAAAGTGTGTACAGTAAAATGAGGATTGCAAAATAATACTGTAAAAGCATTGATATGGTTTCTTAGCCATACAATGGTTTAAAATGAATAAAACATATATACATTCATATATACATTTAGGCTAACATACTCAACTGGTGCTTCTAACTACGCCTACCCCAGTGTACCTGACCTAAGCCTAACACTTGGATGGGAGTAAGTAGCAGTTTAAGTTAAGTTGGTTTTGCCAAGGTTTGCTTCAAGAATTCTCTCTAAGGGTTTAGTCAACACCATACCTCTGGAATAGAATGTTGGAGGTCTTGTATCTCCTTCCAGGACTCGATATCCCAGTCACTTGCATGAGTAGGCTGGAAACGCCGGAGCTGGATTTTCTCGGCAGGAGAAAAGACAGCGTCTCTCTCTTAGCGCGTCGAGGAGGAGGAGGAGGGGCAGCGTCTGTGGGCAGCTTGCATTTGCTGGGCTCTGCCGGGGACAGCTGGTCTGCTTCTATGTTCACCACACCATCGTTCGCTCGTTAGCAGCGGTAGCGACAGCGATAGCATCAGCAGCCTTTGCTTAAGGCAACGTTGGTAATATTTATACCTGAAAGGTGCCTTGTTTGACGTAAGTTTTTGGACATAAGACGTCAATAAAGATGTCACTAGGAAGTGATCGACTATCAGTGCTCATTAGAGTTCTATTACTAATCAAAACATAGCAAGCGGGGATTTCCCAGGTTGCTGAGTTTTATCTTGTTGAAGAACTCGGAGTGTTAATCTAGGAATCTAAGATAGTGGCTTCTGCTGTGTCATTTGCTAATGAGCTGCAGAGGAAGATGCAGGAGGAATGTGGCTCTGATCGGGTGAGGTCAGAGACGAGTTTCTGAAATATCACACTTGAACGTTTATGCCATTATAGGGAAATAAATGGATTATAGCCGTATAGGGGCATAAGGTCATAGGGTTGATCGGGGTCCTAGATTAGAATACAACAATTTATGTGTTTAGTTTGGTTCATGAGTTCTCTTACTCATGTCTGCTCAAAAGTTTTGTTTAAGGGTTCTCTCACCCTCATTTGTATCTTTGTATCCCTGTTTTTGGGATGGGTTTGGGTTGTAGTCCCATTTCCCCTCATGGTCCTTACCATTAGTTAACCCTCATGTTTGGGTTATAGGGTCAAAGTCTTTTCTTAGGACTTTATACCTTTTCTGCCTGTGTTGGACACGTTGTTGTACGTCGATTGCGTGCATGTCGCACTGTGCAAATTTCTCTTTTGTGTCCAGTGTGTAAGACGCCCTGTGCATCACATTTTCATTTGTGTGTAGTCATTATTTGGCTCACTTTGTCTTGTGTGTAACCTTATTGTGCTTCACTTTTTCTTTGTGTTTGTTTGACACATTGTGCTGCACCATCTCGTGCTGCGTGTGTGCTTGGGTTTCTTTCCCTTGTTACACCTTCTTTTATTTGGTTATGGGCAACCCCATATTTTCTCAGTTCCGCTCATGAGGAGTGGAATTTTTGCCACATTGTGCTATGGGCAACCCTATATTTTCTCAGTTCCTCTCACGAGGAGTGGAATTTTTGCCACATTGTGCTGCACTATGTTGTGCTGCGTGTGTTTTCTTGGGGTTGTCCCTCGTTACACCTTCATTCATGGGTAGCCCCATATTTTCAGTGTTCTTCTTATGAGGTGTGGAATTAGTTTGCCACATTGTGCTGCACCTTCCCGTGCTGCGTGTGTTTTCTTGGGGTTGTCCCTCGTTACACCTTCGCTAATGGGTTAGTCCCATGTCATGTCTTCTTAGTTCCTCTCTTGAGGAGTGGTTTTTGTTTGCCACAGTCTACCTTCGTGAAGATGTTTTCTTCGTGTTAGGTCTTGCTCACTTGTTTGTGAGTTCGTCTCTCTTATTTCATTTTTCTTTTTCTTCAGTATTAAAGGAGGAGGATGGTGTCAGTGTTAGTGTTACTGTCTCTTTCTTCCTTCTTTCTTGGCTTTTGTCTGTTTACTCTCTCTTGTTGTGTGAAGTCCTTCTCATCCCTGGGTTTACGGATAAATATTACGTATATTTGTTTACTTTGATTGTGGATAGTTTTCTTCTTTGCTCTCTGTTTCTCTTTTTTTTTCCAATTCGAGAGGGAGCGGATGTGTAGTATTCTGGGTTTAGTATTTATATTACTGCACTTTTCTGCTTCTGGCTACTCAGCCAGTGTGAGTGTTCCAGGTTAGAATGCGAGTGTGATTGACATGGATGGAATGCTTGTGTGACTGGTATGAGGGTTGGCAGTTGGAGTATGGGCTGAGTAGCTAGGAGGCTGCTCCTGGTGGGGCTGCTTGTTCCAGAGTTATACTTCTTGTTATCCTAACTATGGCTGAATAAACCTACTTTACAACTCATCTACAACTGCCTCGGCTACATCATTACATGTATGTATGGACCAACATACTACAGAATGCTCACTCTTAAAGGAAAAGATACAACACATCTCCCTCATTACAATACAAAACATAATAAAGATGAGAAAAATATGAAGATAATAAAAAAGAAGAATGAACTAAATCAGGGGTCTCCAACCTTTTCTGTAGCGAGAGCTAATTCTGCTTAAGGAAAGTCCTGCCGAGCTACTACCAGATTTTTTCACTGTAAAATGCTCATGATATGTATTAACATTACACTGTGACCACCCTAAGCATGATTATCAGTAGTAACCACCCAAACGTTCTAGGTGAAGTCATCAGGAGAATGCTAGGATACCCTTTGTGGGTATCTGCGCGCATTACAAATGCAAAAAAATAAATAAAAATAAATAAAGGAAAACGTTTATCAATATTAAATGCTTGTAATCAAGTAACATTCAAATCAACACTTGCTGTGTGCCACAAAGGGTATTACCACAGCAATAAGTCTCCCCAACTCAAATTGAATTATCATACAGCTAACAACTTTAAATGTGTTTTAGAATTGCAATATTTTGTCTTCATTAGCATATTAGTTTTTGAAAATACAAGTTTTTCTATCAAAACCACTTTGAGCTCTCAAAACTCAATTTTCCAGAAGAAAAACCTTTTCTGAAAAAGCATAATTTTTTTCTGACTGACTCATTGTCAGTGAAATTGCTCTCCCACCCTCGCAGCTCCACCATTAAGTTAGGTGCCCCTGCCCCTGCACTCTTGAGTGCTGATGATCGAGGCCCTCCTCCACCCGCAGGTTTCCCTGCGCCTCATCCCTGGTGGTCCAGTGGACCTCGGTCTCCTTTCTTTCTTTCTGCTCCTTCACTCGTTTTTCTCCCCTTTCTATCTTTCACCTTTCTGCACCTCTGCTCTTTTGCTCCTTATTTCTGCCCATTTTTCCTTTGTCTCCCTCCGTTTTTTTTTGGTACACAGTCAAAATATCGAGTTGCAAATATCGACCTACCAAAATATCGTGTTATAAATTTCGAAGGTATAGAATATCGATGTCAAAAATATCGTTGGACAGAATATCGACCCTAAGGTAAGTAATATCGAAATTATTTATATCGATGTAAGTAATATCGAAGTTAGTAATATCGATAGCATATATATCGATGTCACTAATTTCGATGACACTAATATCGATATTTGTATGATTTTTTTGTTTTTTATTATGTATGTGTTATATGTGTTACTTAAGTATTTAAAATAAATAATATTATATGTGTATTCATTTTAAATATTAATACATTTATTTATAAGCAAATTATATGTTTTAGTACCGGAGCGGGTAGTGGGTTTATAGGGGAATAGGGTGGGAAGTAATTTAATTATGTTTAATTAATTATTAATTAGTAGGAGTTATAAAATAATTTGAATTAATTTTTATTAATTGGAAATTAATTTTAATTAATTGATAAATATGTTCTGTAGCGGGTTGTGGGTTTATAGGGGAATAGGGTGGAAAGTAATTTAATTATGTTTAAATAATTATTAATTAGTAGGAGTTATAAGTTAATTTTAAATAATTGCTACTTAATTTTAATTAATTGGAAATTAATTTTAATTAATTGATTAATTGAAAAATTTGTTTTGTGGCAGGTTGTAGGTTTATAGGGGAATAGGGTGGGAAGTAATTTAATTATGTTTAATTAATTATTAATTAGTAGGAGTTATAAAATAATTTTAATTAATTGCTAATTACATTTATTTATTTGGAAATTATTTTTAATTAATTGATAAATATGTTCTGTAGCCGGTTGTGGGTTTATAGGGGAATAGGGTGGGAAGTAATTTAATTAGGTTAAATTAATTATTAATTAGTAGGAGTTATAAATTAATTTTCATTAATAGCTAAATAATTATAATTAATTGGAAAGAAAATATAATTAATTCATTAATTGATAAATATGTTTTGTAGCGGGTTGTGGGTTTATAGGGGAATAGGGTGGGAAGAAATTTGATTATGTTTATTTATTAATTAGTTGGAATTATAAATTAATTTGAAATAATTGCTAATGAATTATAATTAATTGGTTATTAATATTAATTAATTGGTAAATAAATTTCATTAATTCATAAATAGATAAATGTGTTCTGTTGCGGGTAGTGGGTTAATAGGGGAATATGGTGGGAAGTAATTTAAATGTAATTAAGTAATAATGTATTTAAATTAATTGTTTTGTTAATAATATAATTGATAATTAATTATTAATTGGTCATTAAATAATATACATTGGTATTAATTAAATATTTAATTTGGGCTAAATATAATTTGATAATCATGTATTTAATAATTATGTATAGGCATGGTGTATGGTTTATATTTATTTAATAGTTTACATTTTTATTACTAAAACATTTTTTTATTTATAAGTATGCTATTTTAACCCCTACGCTTCTTCAACACTTTCCCTACTGTTGCACTCTCTGGATTGGGAATAGGAATTTATACTCCTACGCTATCCAACACTTTCCCTACTGTTGCACACTCCGGAGTGGGAATAGTAATTTTTACTCCTACGCTATCCAACGCTTTCCCTACTGTTGCACTCTCTGGAGTGGGAATAGTAATTTTTACTCCTACGCTATCCAACGCTTTCCCTACTGTTGCAGTCTCTGGAGTGGGAATAGTAATTTTTACCCCTACGCTATCCAACGCTTTCCCTACTGTTGCACTCTCTGGAGTGGGAATAGTAATTTTTACCCCTACGCTATCCAATGCTTTCCCTACTGTTGCACTCTCTGGAGTGGGAATAGTAATTTTTACCCCTACGCTATCCAAAGCTTTCCCTACTGTTGCACTCTCTGGAGTGGAAATAGTAATTTTTACCCCTATGCTATCCAACGCTTTCTTTACTGTTGCACTCTCTGGAGTTGGAATAGTAATTGTTACCCATACGCTATCCAACACTTTCCCTACTGTTGCACTCTCTGGAGTGGAAATAGTAATTTTTACCCCTACGCTATCCAAAGCTTTCCCTACTGTTGCTCTCTCTGGAGTGGGAATAGTAATGTTTACCCCTATGCTATCCAACGCTTTCTCTACTATTGCACTCTCTGGAGTGGGAATAGTAATTTTTTACCCCTACGCTATCCAACGCTTTCCCTACTGTTGCACTCTCTGGAGTGGGAATAGTAAATTATACCCCTACGCTATCCAACGCTTTCCCTACTGTTGCACTCTCTGGAGTTGGAATAGTAATTGTTACCCCTACACTATCCAACCCTTTCCCTACTGTTGCACTCTCTGGAGTGGGAATAGTAAATTGTATCCCTACGCTATTCAACGCTTTCCCTACTGTTGCACTCTCTGGAGTGGGAATAGTAATTTATACTCCTACGCTATCCAAAGCTTTCCCTACTGTTGAACTCTCTGGAGTGGGAATAGTTATTTTTTGCCCTATGCTATCCAACGCTTTCCCTACTGTTGCACTCTCTGGAGTGGGAAAAGTATTTTTTACCCCTACGCTATCCAACGCTTTCCCTACTGTAGCACTCTCTGGAGTGGGAATAGTAATTTTTACCCCTACGCTATTCAACGCTTTCCCTACTGTTGCACTCTCTGGAGTGGGAATAGTTATTTTTTGCCCTATGCTATCCAACGCTTTCCCTACTGTTGCACTCTCTGGAGTGGGAATAGTAATTTTTACCCCTATGCTATCCAACGCTTTCCCTACTGTTGCACTCTCTGGAGTGGGAATAGTAATTTTTACCCCTACGCTATCCAACGCTTTCCCTACTGTTGCACTCTCTGGAGTGGGAATAGTAATTTTTACCCCTACGCTATCCAACGCTTTCCCTACTGTTGCACTCTCCGGAGTGGGAATAGTAAATTGTACCCCTACGCTATCCAACGCTTTCCCTACTGTTGCACTCTCTGGAGTTGGAATAGTAATTGTTACCTCTACGCTATCCAACGCTTTCTCTACTGTTGCACTCTCTGGAGTGGGAATAGTAAATTGTACCCCTACGCTATCCAATGCTTTCCCTACTGTTGCACTCTCTGGAGTGGGAATACGAAGTTATACTCCTACGCTATCCAACGCTTTCCCTACTGTTGCACTCTCTGGAGTGGGAATAGTAATTTTTACCCTTACGCAATCCAACGTTTTATATAATTAATTTTAAAAATATTGAAATTATATTTAATTTTGTATGTTTTTTACATTTTATTTATGTTATTGTTTCATGTTTGTAAATGTATTTGTAATTTAGAATATATTTTATTAATTTATAAATTACTAAAATAAATATTACAACTTATTGTTCAGTACATATATATTATATATTTACTGTATATATTTAAATAATGTTTTATTATTATATATGTATTATTTAATAATTTTAAACATTAGATATTTTTAACTATGTAGAATTTATTTATTAGTGTTATTTACTTAATGTTACATTTATAAGTAAAAAAATAAATAAATATTTTTAACATTGATATTTTTAACATCTATATTATTTTTTCGATATTTTTGTACTTACCATGTTGTAGATAGGATGTCGATATTCTTGCCCTCGATATTTTTGACTCGATATTCTTGTAGGTCGATATTTTGGAGGTCGAAATTGTGTCAGTGATTCGTTTTTTTTACCCTTTCTATCTTTCACCTTTCTGCTCTTTTCTGCATCTCTGCTCTTTTGTGCATTATTTCTGCTTATTTTCCCTTTTTTCTCTATCCCTTCTTTCCTCCCTTTACCTTTCCCCGCCGCTGTTGCCCCTGCGGCCCCTCCCCCCCAGCACTATTGGCCCAATCCAGATCCCCTCCCCGCTCCTGCCTCCCAGCTGTCCAGCCCTCCCCGACCCCTACTTAATGGCGGCCACTACGGGGACAGGCGAGCAAGACCACTGACTCATTGTCAGTGAAATTGCTCTCCCACCCTCGCAGCTCCACCATTAAGTGAGGTGCCCCTGCACTCTTGAGTGTTGGTGATCGAGGCTCTCCTCCACCCGCAGGTTTCCCTGCGCCTCATCCCTGGTGGTCCAGTGGACCTCGGTCTCCTTTCTTTCTTTCTGCTCCTTCACTCGTTTTTCTCCCCTTTCTATCTTTCACCTTTCTGCACCTCTGCTCTTTTGTGCCTTATTTCTGCCCATTTTCCCTTTTTCATCCCTCTGCTCCTTCACTCGTTTTCACTCGTTTTTTTTACCCTTTCTATCTTTCACCTTTCTGCTCTTTTCTGCATCTCTGCTCTTTTGTGCCTTATTTCTGCTTATTTTCCCTTTTTTCTCTATCCCTTCTTTCCTCCCTTTACCTTTCCCTGCCGCTGCTGCCCCCGCGGCCCCTCCCCCCCCAGCACGACCGGCCCAATCCAGCTCCCCTCCCCGCTCCCGCCTCCCAGCTGTCCAGCCCTCCCCGACCCCAATTTAATGGCGGCCACTGCGCAGCCCCGCAGCGGCCGCGGGCTGCGGGCGCGCCGCTGGTGCACCGAAAGTGCGCCAAAGGCAAGCACGTCTGCGCCCGTCTGCGACCCGTCCGCGACCAGCACCAGGAACCCTGGACCTCCGCCCCGCCAACGCTACGACACAGTAGCACTCCACGCACTCAACCCAGGCTGCAACAACAACTGCAAGCTAGCATCACCAGCCGACACCCATGGACCCTTCAGCTGTCACCGCTGCCGGCACACCTGCAGCACCGCCAAGAACACGGATCCAGCACAACCCGCCCACAAGAACACAACCAAACCGAAGACCCTGCAATGCATCCTCCTCAACGTCCGATCCCTCCACAAACACGCCACAGAAATCTGGGACCTCCTCGACAGCACAACCCCAGACGTAGCATTCTTCACCGAAACCTGGACCAACACCACCTCGGGACCGGACATCGCCATCGCCATCCCCTAAGGATACAAGATCTCCAGGAAGGACCGCCCCATCCACCCAGTTGGAGGAATCGCCATCGTCCACAAATCCAGCCTCCGCCTGAGCACACTCCCTGACGAGTCCACAGAACTGATGGAACACCTTCACTTCAAGATACTGGCCAGCCCCACCGCCGCCCTCCGAGGAACCCTCATCTACCGACCCCCTGGACCCCGCGGACCCTTCGCCAACTCCATCACGGACATTATCTCCCCGCAGGCCATCGCATCCACCAACTGCACCCTGCTGGGAGACCTCAACTTCCACCTCGATAATCAACTGGACCCCAACACCACATCCCTCCTGGACAACCTCCACAACATTGGACTCCGCCAGATCGTGACCGAGCCCACGCACTCAGCAGGACACACCCTCGACCCCCTCTTCACTACAGGAAACTCCATCACCTTCAGCCACACCACCGAACTCCCATGGACCGAACATCGTTGCGTCCACTTCACCTTCAGAACACCCACCATCCACAGACACCAGCTCCTGCTTCTACAAAGAAACTGGACCAAAATCACGATGACCAGCTCACCTCCTCACTCAACAACTCCACCCCAACCATCGCGGAAAACGACGACCCCAACACCGCAGCCCGAACCCTGCATAGATGGATCTCGGACAGCACCAACACCTTAGCCCCCCTCAAGAAAAACAACAATACCTGTGCCAAGAAAGCCAGATGGTTTACCACCGAACTTCGAGAGTCCAGGCGCACATGCCGCCGCTTAGAAAAGGCCTGGAGAAACACCAAATCCACAGAAGCCCACAACAACTTCAGAGCCACCACCAAGGCCCACCATCAACTCATCAGAGAAACGAGGAAAAAAGCGATTGAAGACAGAATCTCAACCCACGCACACAACAGCAAGGAACTCTTCAGCATCATCAAGGAGTTCGCCCAACCCACCAGCGAGTCTACCGACATCCCACCCTCACAAGACCTCTGCGACAAACTCAGCATCTTTTTCCACCACGAAATCAAGAGCATCTACGACAACTTCGACGAAGACAACCAACACACTGAACCCTCACCAACCACCCCGACACCCGGAAACCAGCGATTGATGACTGGACAGCCCTAACCACCGAAGACACACTGAAGACAATGAAGTCAATCCACTCAGGGGCCCCCACGGACCCCTGCCCCCACCACATCTTCAACAGAGCCGCCAACACCATCGCACCCATGCTCCGCCAAACCATCAACCGCTCCCTGGCGACCGCCTCGTTCCCCGACGACTGGAAACAGGCCGAGGTCAACCCCCTCCTAAAGAAACTCTCAGCGGACCCCACCGATCTTAAAAACTACAGACCCATCTCCCTGCTCCCGTTCCCAGCAAAAGTCAGCGAGAAAGCCATCAACAGCCAACTCGCCACATTCATTGAAGAACACAACATCCTCGACTCCTCCCAATCCGGCTTCAGAAAAATCCACAGTACGGAAACCACCCTCCTCGCCGCAACAGACGACATCCGCACCTTACTGGACAAAGGAGAAACAGTAGCCCTCAGCCTCTTCGATCTATCAGCGGCGTTCGACACAGTCTCCCACCGCACCCTAATACGCAGACTCTACGATGCAGGAATCCAGGACAAGTCCCTCGACTGGATCTGCTCCTTCCTCTCCAGCAGGACGCAGCGGGTCAGACTCCCCCCTTTCCTCTCGGACCCCACACCTATCACCTGCAGAGTCCCCCAGGGCTCCTCCCTCAGCCCGACGCTCTTCAACGTCTACATGGCTCCCCTTTCCCCCATCGTCAGAACCTACGGACTCAACATTGTGTCATATGCAGACGACACCCAGCTCATCCTCTCCCTATCAAACGAGCCCAACACCGCCAGACGCAACTTTCGAGAAGGCATGGAAGCCGTCGCCAAATGGATGAAAAACAGCTGCCTACAACTAAACACCAACAAAACAGAAGTACACATCATGGGCCCAAACCCCGATGCCTGGAGCGACACCTGGTGGCCCACCGCCCTCAGAAACCCACCAACCCCCACAGACCACGCACGCAACCTGGGAATCATCCTGGACTCCGCGCTCAAAATGGACCGCCAGATCAACTCTGTCTCATCTTCCTGCTTCCACACCCTCCGCCTCCTTCGTAAGACCTTCAAATGGATCCCCCTCGAACACAGAAAGACAGTCACTCACGCCCTGGTCACCAGCAGACTCGACTACGGCAACGCACTCTACGCCGGAATAAACAAAAACCTCATCCGCAAGCTACAGAACATCCAGAACGCCGCCGCAAGACTGGTCCTCAACCTGCCAAAACACTGCCACATCTCCCAGCACCTGCGCACACTCCACTGGCTCCCCGTCGAGGCGAGAATCACCTTTAAGATGCTCACCCACGGCACCGGACCAGCATACCTGAACAGCCGGCTAAAATTCCACGCACCCCAAAGGACCATACGATCATCCCAGCTTTCCTACGCCGTGGTCCCCCGCACCAGAAAGACCAGATCGGGAGGCCGCTCCTTCTCCTTCCTCGCGGCCAAAGCATGGAACGCCCTTCCGCTCCACCTCAGACAGACAACATCGCTTACCATCTTCGCAAGAAACCTCAAATCCTGGCTCTTTGACAGACCCCCTCCTTGATGGAATGGAACCTGCACCCCCCCACCCCCCCACCCCTAGCGCCTTGAGACCCTTACGGGTGAGTAGTCGCGCTTTAACAAACTCCTGATTGATTGATTGATTGATTTCCTTTAAAAATCTAATCAGTTTTCATTGTTAGAAAATACACAATCCCTAAACATCAGCTTTTTGTTTTCATTGAGTAGCGCCATGTAAAACTGCCTCTCATGGACAAATTCTGCTTCAAATACACAAGTATTGGAATCATAGGCCATGCTTGCTTAGCATACCACTAAGAATGCCTCTGTTATGCTAATAATACCCACCATTAAACCAGTTCTACCACTCTGCCACAGCTGGATGCCCAACATATATCAGTTATGGCCATCATTATGGAAGAAGCGGCTGCCACTCAGGAATAGCTAAAGCAGGCCAGTCATGCTCTGAATTAGTCAATGATGGCAGCAAGTATGTAATTGCTAGACTTGTATGCCCAAAATAGTCAAGGAGTAGCTTTAAGGAATCAACACTGTTTAATAGGGAAGGACGCAATGTCACACACCCACACAACAATGAATGTGATGCTTTAATTTTCTCTGCCCTGGATGCATACTCTCTTCTCCTCAGCTCTTTGGTTGTTCATGCTACCAACTAACACATTGTCATATAGATGCTGCTTTTCTATATATTGTGTTAAGTTAGCATGAGTTTATTAAATGTTTAAACAACATATTTTCCTTTGGCTTCAGTTTGCACACAGCACATAATTGTTATTGTAGCTTTCAACCTAGACGAAAAATTTGATTTATTTGAGAATAATATGTTATTGCTCTGATATCTGTCGTGCCTGGTACACTGTCTGAACAGTGGGTGCTAAACGCTCTAAGAATAACCTAACACAAGGTTGCTGGGAGCCCTGATCCTCGCACAACTAGACATAACACAAATACTGTTGATGCCAACATTTGGGCTCTAAGCGGGTTTAAGATAGAGTTACAGAGAATGCAAAAACACACTTGGTGCTTCGCATGCAGAGAGCTGGTAGCTGATGATGTGATCTTCTCCTACTGACATTTAGAGGTATGGGCCCGCCCTGCTAAAAACCCAAATGAGACCTTCTTAGATATAATATAGTATGCTAAATAGGGTGCGCGAAATATAGGTGATACAGATTTCTATAGATTTTGCATTATAATATGCTATCACCTGTTGCTTACTATGGATTAGTGACTATGCTGATAACTCTGATTTTTATAATATGTATTCTGGTATTATATAAGATACTGCGTTTGAGAACCTTGCATTGAATAATAAATATTTCAAAATTGCACATGTCTTCTTTTACTCCCCGTTCTGGTTTGAAATGATTATAGAGCGAAAGAGTGTTCATGTGTTCCACGATACCTGAGATAATCCAAGTTCATGTTCTGGTTCGTCTGAGTCATTGGTCAGCTTGTTATGACCAATGAGACACTGTAGCTAGTTCGGTAAGGGGATTTTGGATACTAAGGTGAGTTTTGGGTCACCCTAATTCACTAAGGTTCTAGTTCTCTATGCACAGTTCTGTGGGAGAACGGAAACCCTGCTACATGGCGCCCATACGTTGTTGGCCTTATATCATGACACTCGAGTAGTATATCATTCAAACCTTAACCCCTTCATTCCCGTTTCCGGAAAACGGTGGTGTCGGAAAACCTACCTATTTTTGAAATAGGTCTTTTCGAGCTTGAATTTATCTAAAACTGTTTCCTTGAATTACTACCCAGTTGTGCTACAAAGTATTCTTTGTTTTTTCATATTCCTGTGCAGACATGGCACAAGCCGTGGACATCCCGCAGCATAGTCGCATTGCGGTGCGTGATCATTTGCGGACTTATGATGTACCTGTCGAAGGCTTGGCTGTGGTTCTGGTGGTGAGTGCGGAACATGCTTACCCTTACAAACTCTTTTATTCGCGGGTGACGTTTCCGCCGGTAGACGCAAATTCTGGAGTGTTCCATTCATACACTGCCTCTACTGTACCTGCTGTTTATGCTCCGTACAGGGCCCAGGAAGTTCCTATTGATGCTTGGCAGCATGGAGTTTGGTTTGGTGGCACCCTACCCCATTCCTTAACGGCTCCGAGGTTAGGTCCTTTGTCCATTCCGGGCGTTAATTGGCCCGCTTTGGCAGGATTTACTCCTCACCCTAATCACGCCACTTGTAACCTGGGTGAGCTTCGGCGACTTCATGTAGTCGCCATTGCCGTGATTAGAGCCCTTGTGCATTACACAAGTCGTAATGTTCAGAGGGCGGCCCCTGGAAATGCAGCCCTTCCGGCAGGGCAGGCTGGTTTGAAAATCAGTCCTGTCATGGTAAATTCCGTTATGGGCATGAAGCCCCGGGATAAGGATGATTTTCCTTTCTGGCTTGCCGAGAAATTTGACCAGCTGGAGGCGGTGTTTCCTAATACGAATCCTGTTGAGAAACATCGGATTCTTACGCTTAGTTTGCCGAAAGATTTGGCCCCTGAGCTTGTTGACTGTGAGACCTGGGGTAAGACTTTTGCCGCAGTTTAATCGAGGTGCTTTGGCACCCCGTCTGTGTCCAATCTGTCTACGGTCCTTAAACGTGTTCAGGATGATCACGGACCAGAATCGGCAGTTGAGTTGGGTATGCGCCTGTGTGGCTCCTTTGATATAGTTTGCGATCTGATCCTTGCAAATGTCAAGGGGGATGCTGTGAACTTTCAGGTAGCTAACGCTTTGGCGCTGGTTCCCAATGCCGAGAAACCCCGACAGTTAGCGAGGATAATTGTGGCGGCTTATAAAACCGTAGGTCGCAATAGTAAGGGTAATAAGCCGTTTTCTACTAAGGAGAAGAAGCAGCCCCAGGGACAAGCTTCGGAAACTGACGTTCAACCTAAGTCAAAGAAACAGAATTGGCCTAAAAAACAGAATCAGGGTAGGCAACAGCAACAACAACAAACACAGGTTTCGCGTCCTGCGTCTCCGTTGCCTGCGCAGTCGGGACGAGTTTATGATTTGCGTGACCGCGCGACGATTAAATCACCTGAACGTTTTCAGGCTTCTGACCAACGCTCTCCTCGTTCCTTTCAGGACTCATCGGCTCCGTCAACCGGTGGTGGAGGGGTGGCAGGGGCCGGGGTGGCCAGCAAGGACGTGGTCAGCCCCGCCCGTGCAACGGTACAGACAAGCAGGAGGGCTCTACACCTCAGAGACCTCAGTTTGCCAAGAAGAAAGTCGCCGCCTTAACAGCGCATCGATATGCCCCAGATAGTGAGAACGCGGCTTTGGAATCTGACATGGGCTCCGACCTTGCTGGACAGCGCGGCGGAGATTACCATAGTGAGAGAGGCCCTCCGTCCTCTACTGCAGGTGACAGCGACTGACACTTATGTTGTGATTGAAACAGCTGATACAAGAGTTGCTCCCCCTGATAGACTTTTTGAAATTGTCCTGTTAATTGAAGGTGACATACAGCGAACCATAAAAGGGGTATTTTGGGAAAATCTTTCGTCTACATATGACATTTTGCTTTCGGAGGCTGACTGGCCCCCACCTTTTGTGCTCGCAGCTCCGAGAGGGGAGGAGGTGATCCTCCCCAGTTTCGCGAACACTGTTTCGAGAGTGGAGGCGTGGCATTTTGCAGAAGAGTGGGCTCTGGCGCTTGCGCTGGCTGTGTACCGCAATCAGTGTGGCTGGGATAAATTGTCTCCGAGCCACGAGATTCCTTTGCGGTCTCAGCCACAGCCTCAACCTCAATATCCCATACGACGTGAAGCCAAAGCTTCAGTCGCGGCTATCCTTGAACAATTGGAATATCAAGGTGTAATTGAAACGTGTGTGTCACCTATGAATAACCCCCTTTTTACTGTAAACAAGCCGGACGGCTCATATCGTTTGGTTTTGGATTTCCAGCATTTGAACTCGCATTGCCGTAACTGTGCAGTACAGAATACTCACGGCTCTGCCCTGGTGAATAGTCTTGAGCGTAAACGGTTAAAAAACACGCTTGACATTTCCAATGGTTTTTATGCCCACAAGTTGGATGGTCTAAGTTCCCAATGGACATCCTTTACATGCGCCGGTGTGCAAAAAATGTTTTGGCGTCTCCCAATGGGCTATAAGAATAGTCCTGGAGTTTTTTACGCCCGCATTATCTCTCTTTTGGAGAGGATCGACCCAGTTGCTTGTTCGTATGTGGATGACATTTATCTCACAGACGACGATCTTTGGGAGCATCTGTGTCAAGTTAATAGCATAATTTGTAACTTTGCAGACATGGGTTACAAGTTTAACTTTGCAAAGTCGCACATTGCAGAGTACACAGTGTTGTTTCTGGGCTACGATCTTAACAACGAAGGAAAGGGATTGGCTCCTCACTTCCTGGAGAAATGTGCACAGTTGCGCTCTCCAACAACACTGAAAAAATTACAATCTTTACTGGGCTTTTTGAATTTCGGGAGAACTTACATTCCGGAATATGCCCAGCGTATCAAGCCTTTGTATGCTTTGATACAACCATCTTTTTCCAAATCATGCTGGCTGCCTGAGCATTCAGCCATTCTGCAGTCTTTGCAAGCTGATTTGCTCGCTTCTGAATACTTACAGACTCGTGATAACCAGACCAACCTGGTGATAAGAATTATCCCTGGGACGGTGGGTTTCATGTACCTGACTTTTAATGAAGGAGATACAGTACCTATTGCTTACAAGTCACACTTGTACACTTCGGCTGAACTGCGTTTTTCCACTGTGGAGAAAGTTTTAACGGCTGTGCAGATGGCAATTCTTAAGGAACGTGCCCTGTCACAGGGAAAACGCATGTTGGTTGTTACCCCGTGTCCTGCCTTGGAGGCAGTTACGAAAGCCAGTGTACCAAATTCCAAAGCTTTGCACCCTAGGTGGATTCAGTGGGCTGCATCCTTGACATCCCAGGATGTCACGTTTATTTTTGACGCCACTTTATGGTCGCAGGAGTATTTACAGTATGAATTTGTTCATCCTGCTCCTTTAGCAATGCGGCCGTTGGAGGATTTCCATTGCATCATTTACACGGATGGTTCGGCGCAGGTCGCGCATGGCTCTAAACATGCCTACGTTTCTGCATGCGCCATTGTGGTCGGTGCCATGGTGAACGATGAGTTCAAGTCCAGTGTCGTGCACACGCAGGCACTTGGGGACTGCACCGCACAATTAGCAGAGCTTCGTGCTCTGATGCTTGCATTGGAGTACGCAGATCCTAGTGTGACGACTTTGATCGTAAGTGACTCTTACTACTGTGTCCAGTCTTACAATGAAAACTTGTTCTTTTGGATTCAGAATGAATTTTGTGATTCCAAAAGTAGCACAATAAAACATAAAATGATCTGGGTCCAAGTGGCGGAACTTAAAGATAAGTTGCCACTCGTGTTTGTGATTCATACTCTTGGCCATCAGTACGTGGGAGTCCACGCTGTCGGTAATTCGCTTGCTGATGAAGCAGCAAAGTCAGCAGTATCAAAATACTTAGTTGCAGCAGTCACGAGGTCCAAAAGCAAGATAGATGATGACATCTTGGCAGCTGTTGCTGCCACTGAGAAGGGAGGTAAATATCCTGCGGGGTTCCCTTCGAAGTACACATACCACTTAAGTCCCGATAAGGTTCCTTATGTGAAAATTCCGGATGTTGGCGAACGTCTAGTTCCCAACTCGGATCGCAGGGCTGCTTTAATTACAGCGGCTCATGAAGGTGTGGCGTCTGCCATGCGGGCGTCTCAGCCACTGTAACTCAGCTACAACAGAGGTTCTGGTGGCGGGGACTGTACAAACAGACGCGCGATTATGTCCTTCAATGTGACATTAGCCAGCAGATTAAACCTTCAACTGCTGCGCGTCCGCCTCAGACACAGTTGTACATCTCTAATAAACCGCTTGAATGCGTTTATTTGGATCACTGCGGTCCGTTTTCTTCTGATACTGCTTATAAGTACATCTTAGTAGCACTTGATTCATGCACACGCTTTGTGTGGGTATGGCCACATCGGAGCGCTGATTTACGGACTGTCATTAAGGATTTGCGAGTCTTTGTAGGGATTTTTGCCTGTGGTACCTTCCATTCGGATCAGGGTCCGGCTTTCGCCTCTAAGGCGTATAAGGATGCTATGGTTTCGATGGGGGTCCAAGTCAAGTTTTCGTCCCCGTACAGACCTGAGGGAAATAGTGTAGTGGAACGAATGAACCGTGACTTAAAGCAATCTTTGACAGCTCGAGTTATAGGCACTGGCAGAAACTGGTTGGCCCACCTCAATGGCGTGCAGCGTGCGCTTAATAATCTCCCTAGAAGGTCTCTGGGTGGGCGGACCCCATACGAAATGCTCTTTGGTATCAAGATGTATGTCCCTGACCTCGACGGTCTAGACTGCAAGGCCCGGGCTGCGGCTTTTGACGTAGATGAACATTGCAATGTTTTACAGGATCTACAAAAGACCAGAGACAGTCTATCTAAGGAACATTTGCCCTCCACATCGGATGATGCGTTGCAGATCCCGGTAGTTGGCTGGCTACCCCAAGTTGGAGAACTGGTTCGAGAGAAGATCGATAACAAGAAAGAGTTTGGTCCCTCATATCGTGCGCCGGTTCGAGTTCTTGGAGTGAAGGGCACGAGAACAGTCATATTACCACCACTTCCAGGTCGTAAGGAAAACAGATTTATATCTATTGACAATGTCAAAGCACACAGGGTGGCCGATTCTTCATAGCATGACACCAGCTGTGTCCTGTCCTTCCATGGTGAGGCACTCTGTGCTGGCTATTACTTCTGGTGCAGAACCGGAGGTGTCCCTCGAGATGCCTGCAATCTCCATTCCTTTATTAAATACTTTTCCTGCTACTAACATTGATGAGCTGAACTACACCTATCCACCTGATTCATCGATGCCCGATTTACAGACTCGATTGGCCACGGAATCAAGATTCTCTTTTGACTCTGTTTCAACACATTCAAAGAAGCCCTCACGTTTAGCAACATATGTCACGTTATTTAAAAAACATTTTTTGATTCCCCCTTGGACATATATTTGGCTGATGCTTTTTTCAATATCTGTTTTTATGTCAATTGGTTTTGTGTTTTATTTTTTCCGTCTAATCGATGGCCACTATGTCAAGGAACAAACAGGAATTCGACACCTTAATGGAACTTTGGCCCCACTTTCCTCGTCACATACAGCGCACAGACTGAAAAGAGAGTTGAATACAGTTAACATCACTGCTTGGCCTGTCCTTGATGGGATTGTGTGGGATGCGGTTAGGTTTCAAATTCATGGCCCCACTGAAGTGATTAATGTTCCAAATGTGCTTAGAGTGAATATGGGGGATGTAGTGAAACAAAACATCCGTTCTGAGGATTGGGATATTAAGGCAGTGGAAGCGTTATTCTCTGATTTGAAATATTATGCTGCCTTTGATGCTGAAGATTTATACTTAGATTCTATTAATTATGGTGATTTGTTTTGCTTTCAGCATTTTGGTAATCATTTTTTGCATAAAACAAGTTCCAGGAGGGGTGGTGTGAATTACACGCAGTGGGAACATTGCCCGGCTCCATTACAAGACAGCTCCAGTACATTTCTGGAAAAATACACATATTTCACAGACTTTAATCAATCAAATCCTGAGTCATTTTATTGGAGACCCTGCTGTGTTTGTTCTATGAACGACAGGGAGACATGGCAGTCCCTGGGAAACAGTCCTCCACCGCCCCTCATCTGCTGGGAGACCGGAGCAGTTTCCTGGGAGCTCGGATACCCTCTGAGGTAGAGGCAATGGCTAAATATATGCGGGATTTGCATCACGACACATTCAGGAAAATCATGAAGGCTGTTGTGGGTGCACTTGAAGGCAAGGACTGTAAGGAATCAGTGAAGAATATTTCTGAAAATGAAACTTTGTCAGAGGAGCAGCTCAGTTTCATCATTGCGGGCTTATACACTCTTCTAAGGGAGGCCCTTCGACTTCCAATGTCTACTCTTAAACAAGATGTATTCAAAGAAGATCTGAAGGAGCTGAGGATACCAGAAGAATTCATTGTGGATCTAACCAGCGTAATCTTTGGAAACAGACGCCAAGTTCTTGAAGATGCTGCTTCAAACCAAGAAACCCGGTTACCTAGCATTGAAGATTTAAGGTGGAGAGTTGATGTGGCTATTTCGACAAGCTCATTGGCCCGTGCCTTGCAGCCTTCCATATTGATGCAGCTGAAGCTCTCCAATGGGACAGCTCATCGCTTTGAGGTTCCAGTTACAAAGTTTCAAGAGCTAAGATACAATGTAGCCCTGCTACTGAAGGAAATGAATGATCTGGAGAAAAGAAGCATTCTTAAAATCAAGGATTGACCTGTGCCTGCATTTACTAGAGCATATCCAAAACCAAGTTATGAGATTTATAAATGTGTATTTTATAAGACCAACAAATAATGTTTGTCTCTGCAACTGGAAGCTTATATGTAAATGGACAAAACTGTTTTAGTAAATTTGAAGTTACTTTTGGTAAAGTATGATCCATTATCTTTCGAGTCATTTTATTTTAAAATGACACAAAAGTCCATGTCCAAAGTTAGACTTACCGATACAAAATTGCTGTATTCGAAGTCCTTTCTTGACAAGTTAGCTATAGATGGCTACGAGCTATGGAAGGAAATAATTGACCTTAAATCGATTTGGGGTACCAAAGATTGGCAGGTACAAGGCACTGAGGCTTTGCATCGTGCATGTCTCATCCCGAATCACATGTTGTTTCTAAATTCTACCATTTCTCAAACAACATGCTTTGGATTGGCTACTTCTAAAAAATTAAATACACCAACTATCCCCGAATTGGAAGAATATTCTGGTTGGAGTAATTACACTGAATTGTCCATTCGTGATTTACAAGCACTATTGCACAACTCATCCTTTAATGTGTCCAGCTTGGATCCAAAGGGTTGGCTGATGTGGCATAGAAGCTGTGATTCTTGCCAACGTCGTTTTCTGGGCTTGTCTGAAGGTTTTACACAAGTCAGACCTGATCCCCGTTTTGAGACTGATCATACTGTTACAACTTACTCAGTGGGCAAATTATGTCAGAATTGGCAACAACATTCCACATTAGCTGCTGTTAAACTACATCTGTCCCAAATGAATGACAATGTTGATTTGAATGATTTTATAAAAGGCCCGGCTAAGGGTAGGACTAAAAGATGGATTTATGCAGTTTACAACGAAATTTGGAAGTTTTCACAGATTGAAGCTGCAAAACGATTAAGAGCTATTGACCAAGCTAATTTAGAAAAAGTGCTTGCAGTTGTAGATAACAGCATTAACATGCTTTCTTCCCGAATTTACATGTTAAATAATATTGTTTCTTCTGTTGTTGACATTGTGCATGATGAAGTGTCCGTATTATATCATGGTCAAAATCAATTGCGTTCTGTAATGCAGTTTGCTTGGACACTACAGACACTGAAGGCGGGCCGCGTGCCCTGGAGTTACATGAACGTGTCCTCCCAATTTGCCCCATTTATTTTGACTGACAAGCAGCGCATGCTTTCCATGCGAGATGCATCATTTTCTATGCTACACATTGAAAAGTTAGAATCTTTGCCCTTTTCTGTTGCTGAGGCAGCTGCTGCAACATGGCTTATCCATGGAGTTATTACGTTACCATTTGCTTTGTACAAATTTACTAATTGTATGCGGTATATTGCAATAGGGCTATATGAACCACTAGGCAGTACTTTTCTCCATGAGGCATGGTCTTTACCTTACGCTTACAGATGTCTGATGGATGGAAAGGAAGTGAATCTGAATGGTGAAGAATGCACACAGTCGCCTGACTGTTCACTGATATGCAGACACATCCAGCTGCATGGTTCTTGTAATCAGGACCGGCCTAATTTAGCCTGTGTTGTTTTGAAAGACACACCAGTTCCAGCGATAGTTCCCACATTTACATTATTGACAAACGGTAGTTATTTACTTTTGAATAACGAGGAGTGTTGTGGGTTAATGGTCGGTATCGCTTATGTGGTTACTGTATCAGAACGTGTGGTGTGTTGCAAGAACGTCCAATATCCACCGACGCATGGGAATTCAGATGTTTCCATCTGGCCGCGCATCCCAACCTTGAAAGCGGAGTTCAATGGTTTGAGCAGAATAAGGGCTCTTTTGTCTCAAAAGGAAGTGGCCCTGAGCTCGGCCCGTGAAACTTATGTCCTTCACATAGCTAACACACGCACAGAGGTGCAGGCACTTTTAAATACTGACTTGCCGTTTCATTTCTTAGGATTAGTTCATGAAATCTTTAATGCCTCCTCCACGTCTGGCTTAGCTCATTTTTTTAAATTGGTTAGCAGTGGTCTCGTGATTACATTTGAAAAGATTTTTGGTGTCATCCCCGCTTTCTTCCATTCTATATTTTCAAGTCTGTTTGGCGGATTCCCTGTTTTGCTGGCTTTAGCTGCAGGCGTTTTGATATTGTTCTGCTTCCTAAAACATGGATGCCCATCCTGCGCAAGAAGCCGCTCAGTTCCTTCTGACACTGTTTTGTAACCGGATGCTTGATTACTATGGCACCTTGCCGATTGTGACTTTAAGCACGGCATTTGGATTATCGTTTCGATTTTCCTATTTCACCTGTGTCCAGCCTGTGTTTCATTGCCTAAGCTGCGATTTTGACTGGGCCATTGATTTGTGTCTCTGCTTGCCGTTATCTCCTGAAGTCGATTTTAATCACCTGATGGGCCCCGTAGTTGCTCACGAGTTGGTTTGTTCTGGCGAAAGGATTATGGCCTTGGCAGCGATGCATGGACTAATGGGTCAGTGGGACATACCCGCAGCGGCACATGAGTTTCTGGCACATAGCGTTCTTGAGAACCCACCGAGTTGTCCTCTGATGTTGCTAGAGGGTCCAGTGCTGGAGGAGCACGTATGTTCATTCCCATTGCTTAACTGGATGGCTGAACTGTTTTCGGATGATGACAGTGATTTCATGTTGGAAGCTGTCACTACCTATTTTGCATATTCTATCCACCCATGAGTGGCTTTGGAGACTTTCATTATAATGGCACGTGACTTTTTAGTAATTCTGAATGGTGCCTTTTTCTTACGAACTTTCGGTATGATCTAGGCCTATGATTTTATGTCGGCCTCAAGTTCGAGACTTTTTATTACATTTTTGTTTGGCCACTATAGGCATTCGTGCATATTTTTATACACATTTTATATACATTTTTAGCTTGGCTCAATATTGTTGAACTCTGCTTTCATGTTATGCGTTTATTTTAGTACTGGCTTATATTTTTTTTGGACCGTCCTCGGATCATTGGGGGGTGTCATATAGATGCTGCTTTTCTATATATTGTGTTAAGTTAGCATGAGTTTATTAAATGTTTAAACGACATATTTTCCTTTGGCTTCAGTTTGCACACAATTGTTATTGTAGCTTTCAACCTAGACGAAAGATGTGATTTATTTGAGATTAATATGTTATTGCTCTGATATCTGTCGTGCCTGGTACACTGTCTGAACAGTGGGTGCTGAACGCTCTAAGAATAACCTAACACAAGGTTGCTGGGAGCCCTGATCCTTGCACAACTAGACATAACACAAATACTGTTGATGCCAACATTTGGGCTCTAAGCGGGTTTAAGATAGAGTTACAGAGAATGCAAAAACACACTTGGTGCTTCGCATGCAGAGAGCTGATAGCTGATGATGTGATCTTCTCCTACTGACATTTAGAGGTATGGGCCCGCCCTGCTAAAAACCCAAATGAGACCTTCTTAGATATAATATAGTATGCTAAATAGGGTGCGCGAAATATAGGTGATACAGATTTCTATAGATTTTGCATTATAATATGCTATCACCTGTTGCTTACTATGGATTAGTGACTATGCTGATAACTCTGATTTTTATAATATGTATTCTGGTATTATATAAGATACTGCGTTTGAGAACCTTGCATTGAATAATAAATATTTCAAAATTGCACGTGTCTTCTTTTACTCCCTGTTCTGGTTTGAAATGATTATAGAGCGAAAGAGTGTTCATGTGTTCCACGATACCTGAGGTAATCCAAGTTCATGTTCTGGTTTGTCTGAGTCATTGGTCAGCTTGTTATGACCAATGAGACACTGTAGCTAGTTCGGTAAGGGGATTTTGGATACTAAGGTGAGTTTTGGGTCACCCTAATTCACTAAGGTTCTAGTTCTCTATGCACAGTTCTGTGGGAGAACGGAAACCCTGCTACATGGCGCCCATACGTTGTTGGCCTTATATCATGACACTCGAGTAGTATATCATTCAAACCTTAACCCCTTCATTCCCGTTTCCGGAAAACGGTGGTGTCGGAAAACCTACCTATTTTTGAAATAGGTCTTTTCGAGCTTGAATTTATCTAAAACTGTTTCCTTGAATTACTACCCAGTTGTGCTACAAAGTATTCTTTGTTTTTTCATATTCCTGTGCAGACATGGCACAAGCCGTGGACATCCCGCAGCATAGTCGCATTGCGGTGCGTGATCATTTGTGGACTTATGATGTACCTGTTGAAGGCTTGGCTGTGGTTCTGGTGGTGAGCGCGGAACATGCTTACCCTTACGAACTCTTTTATTCGTGGGTGACGTTTCCGCCGGTGGACGCAAATTCTGGAGTGTTCCATTCATACACTGCCTCTACTGTACCTGCTGTTTATGCTCCGTACAGGGCCCAGGAAGTTCCTATTGATGCTTGGCAGCATGGAGTTTGGTTTGGTGGCACCCTACCCCATTCCTTAACGGCTCCGAGGGTAGGTCCTTTGTCCATTCCGGGCGTTAATTGGCCCGCTTTGGCAGGATTTACTCCTCACCCTAATCACGCCACTTGTAACCTGAGTGAGCTTCGGCGACTTCATGTAGTCGCCATTGCCGTGATTAGAGCCCTTGTGCATTACACAAGTCGTAATGTTCAGGGGGCGGCCCCTGGAAATGCAGCCCTTCCGGCAGGGCAGGCTGGTTTGAAAATCAGTCCTGTCATGGTAAATTCCGTTATGGGCATGAAGCCCCGGGATAAGGATGATTTTCCTTTCTGGCTTGCCGAGAAATTTGACCAGCTGGAGGCGGTGTTTCCTAATACGAATCCTGTTGAGAAACATTGGATTCTTACGCTTAGTTTGCCGAAAGATTTGGCCCCTGAGCTTGTTGACTGTGAGACCTGGGGTAAGACTTTTCCGCAGTTTAATCGAGGTGCTTTGGCACCCCGTCTGTGTTCAATCTGTCTACGGTCCTTAAACGTGTTCAGGATGATCACGGACCAGAATCGGCAGTTGAGTTAGGTATGCGCCTGTGTGGCTCCTTTGATATAGTTTGCGATCTGATCCTTGCAAATGTCAAGGGGGATGCTGTGAACTTTCAGGTAGCTAACGCTTTGGCGCTGGTTCCCAATGCCGAGAAACCCCGACAGTTAGCGAGGATAATTGTGGCGGCTTATAAAACCGTAGGTCGCAATAGTAAGGGTAATAAGCCTTTTTCTACTAAGGAGAAGAAGCAGCCCCAGGGACAAGCTTCGGAAACTGACGTTCAACCTAAGTCAAAGAAACATTTTCACTCTAGTCCTTGCAGTCACACACTTTGCTGGGTCAGCCCTGGTTACAGCTGCCACTATTCTTTGAAGTCACACACGGTTTAACTGATAGAGCAGGGCATATAACATGGCCAATCTCCTTCTTAGGTAGATTTAAAGTGGATAAAGATTGTTCATGGTGCAGACCCATAGGCCAATGCCATAGCCTCCACATGCTTCAAAATCCTCTGCATACTCCGCAAGACCTTCAAATATATCCCCCCGAATAAAGGAAGACCGTCATCCATGCATCCATCACCAGCAGGCTGGACTACGGGAACACCCTGAATGCCGGAATCAACAAATCTCTACTCCAAAAACTTCAGACCGTCCAGAATGCCACAGCCAGACTCGTTCCCAGCATCCCATGACAAGACCACATCACCCAGCACTTACAAGACCTCCACTGGCTCCCCGTCAAAAAAAGAGTGACCTTCAAGCTGTTCACACACACCTACAAAGCCCTCCACAACACCGGACCCCAATATCTCAACAAAAATTTTTTTTACGCACCCAAGAGAAACCTCTGCTCCGCTGACCAGTCTTCGGCAGAAAATCCCCCACATCCACAGGGCCAGAACAGGAGGCAGGTCCTTCTCCTACATCACGGCCAAGACCTGGAACAAACTCCCTCTCAGCATCAGATGAAACCCCAACCTGAAAGCATTCAGGAAGAGCCTCAAGACCTCGGTTTTTGAATGACTGGAGCTGCCCAAAGCCCCCAGCACCTTGAGACCCTCAAGGGTGAGTAGTGCACTCTATAAATCCCTGATTGATTGATTGGCCAACACAGTGTGTGTTTGAGTGTTATCAAGAAGCCCTGTCATTGGTTTGGCTGTCTGTAACTCTTACGGATAATAAAACAAGCAGTGCTGCCTTCTTTAATGTACACACAATCTCTGAGATCGGCTTGGTTTGGCTTCACCTCTGAGAGCTACTTTGAGGGTGCTGGTGAGCTACCAGTAGCTCCCGAGCTGCTGGTTGGAGACCCCTGACTTAAACCTTATGAGTGGAATTCAACCACCGCGTGTGTGACACTTAGAGGGGCACTTTCATGCTAACAAAATCAAGCACACATTCTACGTAGACTTTGAATTCTACTGAGTACATCCGTATATAGGAAATGTTACATGAAACAGTGAGGATTACAAGGTGTAGGCATCACGTCACACACACACTACTAATCAGTATATTGTAGGTATGCCTGGCCTCCAGAAGCACACAGCTAGGATTTAAAATGCACCATAGTCATTTGCGTTACTATAAAGAATGCATTTCTACCGGGTGGTATCCTGGTTATGGGAGTAGAGTTCTGGAAAAAAGTCATGCGGTGCAAGAGTTGTGTCGCAAGCACGACGCAACACCAGTAATGTGTGGGTAGGCGTATCCTTCATGCACATGAGGCAGGCGTAAGGTATTTACACAATGGCGTCTTAGAAGTGGGGCACTGAAATCTGAAGGCTTTTGTGCAGGGGCACACCCACCCTGTATACATTTTACCTTGTGCAGGTATAATGTGGTGCACAGGTTTACCAAGTGACGCATCTGCCTAGATGCGTCACTGTGTAAATAGGGCGCAATGGGTCATATTTTATACACTATCCGTGCATCACAAAAAGTGCTGCAAGGGCTCTTACATAAGCCCCAGAATTTCTACCTTGTGGTATCCTGGTTACAGGAGTAGAGTTCTGGAATGGAGTGTGTGGGGAAGCGACTGCTACAGAAGGACGGGTGGAAAGAGGACGCTGTCTTGCTTGCTCCAATAAAGGAACTCATACGTACCTTAATACTCGTTTGCGGTGCATCATCCTACACACCCAAACCAACCCCTTGAAGCAACATTAGGATAATGATAGACTGGGTGGGGGAAAATCCTTCGAAGCTATACCACACGCAGGCTGCACGGCGGTCAGGCAGTACCCTGCAGCACAGCGAGACAGTCTGGACACGTGGACTGACCTTGGAGGTGCTGATTAAAGAGAGAGCCCGCCGACCGGGCTTCCGTCAGTGCAGCTCCTCGCTGACGCTTTGGCCACTCACACTGCGCAGGTGGAGCTAAAACGCGTGACTAGTTCCCTTTAGTGTGTTCATGAGTGAGGACCACCACAAGTAAATGCATTGGTCTAACGCCTGATGTGTGGTACTTGGCAGGACTGCAGAGAGGGCGGTGTAAAAACCTATTTATTAACAGATTTAGTTCAGGTTACAAGTTACTGAGGCCTAATTACATATCAGACCAACATTTGATGTAAACAAGTTCTAAATTAATGCAATTAGCATAAGTGAATATATCAAATATAAATTACGAAAAGTAAATCTTTTTTGTCATGGTGAATACATTTATTAAAATGCATTTACATATACAGGTGGCTCTCATTAAAAAGGAATATACAGCCACTTACTGCAATTTATTAATAAAGTGTACATATATCAATACATTTAAACATACATTGATTATATATGTTTCTTTAGTGGGTTGGGCATTATATTCTACTGATTCCACCCTACTGTCATCTCTCCACTTCCTTGTCCCAGTTCCTATATCATGAGAAGTGTCCACACCCTGGATCAACCCCTCTGCTGCCTATCGAGAAAAACAAGTGTTGGCAAAGACAACAGGTTTCATCTTCTCACGGCTGAGCTATTGGTTTAGGTAATCCTCATAACCAAACAAATGCATGGGCCTGCATCGACGGCCATCTTGAAATGGGGTTTCTTCTAAAGAAAACCAACTTCACCAGGAATCACAAGTGTCGTGAGAAAAGGTCATGTTGGGTTAGGTGCAGTGTCATATGTGTGTATGCGTGCGACGTGATGTGTACACATGCTCACTACCATATGATAACACTAAATTAAAAGTGAAAAAAGAAAACAAGCATTGTCAGTGGAAGGGAATGATTCCTTCTGCCATCATGCAAAAAGTGACAACTGTCTTGCCCTGGAAGTGACGTCCCTTCGGGGAAGGGGTCACCGATTGTGTTGGTTCAGATGTGTGGGGACATCACCCTGGTCACGTGTTAGTCACATGCTCATGGTTCTACCACGTGGTTTGGGCTATGCCGCACCCCTCAACGAATCAGAGCCCCTGGAGATCAGGTTACCATGATGTGATGTAATGGAGTATGCCCTACATGTATTGCGCTTAATACACATATAAGGAGCCCCTAAGCAGCCTATGCCAACACCGAAGCGTCCTCCACCAAGAGATCGCTCAGTCATTATGAAGAGATACAGCCATCACATCAAGAGACACCCCTGATGGTGGTTTCAGCGCTACCAATAAATATTATTGTGGTCCAACACCATCATCCGCGTGCAGAACGTTCAACAATGCAACCTTATAGAGATTGGTCACAACGTCACTATATTTAATGAGGAGCTCTGCCGGCAGTTTGAAACGCTCAACTTAAGGTTTTGCTGCAACTGAAATACCTTATTAAGGCTCCAGCAGTGGCCACGAAGCCTCGAGTAACAAAGCAAATGCTGGAAACAATTTCATTGACATGGAAGATGGTGAACAATATGTAGCAACTCCTAACTTATTGGTCCACGAAGATGTGGGGTTTTCTGGAGGAATACGCTCAGGAGGTTATCGTCGTGCAACAGGAGCATGCAAACTCTGACGCGTATGCCTCGATGTACCTAAGCAACTTTCGAGATTTCAAAAATGCCTCTGAGTCCCATTAAAATGACGAGGTTAGTAAACATCCTTATACACATCTACACACTCACGTATCCACCCTAAAAATGCTAACACTTCTCCAGACAGACACCTTGGTACAGGTGAAACTAGGAACAAGGACCCACATTTGGAGAAAAGTAACAACAACCAAAGGCCTGAAACAGAGCTGTGTCCTGGCACCTACCTTATTCAATGGGAGATCTGCAGGCCGCCCGACACGTCGCCGCAGGTGGCCCGCATAAGAGGGCGGTCACCTTAGTGCCACAAGATGGCAAGCGCACCAGCCTTCTGGTGTCCGGTGGCCGCTGCAATGACGTCAGTACACTTCCGTTTGGGGGTGGGAGGGACGAGGTATTTAAGTCTCCCCCTCCTCCGAGCAGCCTCTTTTGTGCCTTGCTGCCCTCAATGTTGTTGGTGCCCAAGAGTAGCAGGACTTAAGGGCTTGTTGATTTCGATACTGTGGTTGCTATTTTAATTTCGCATTACTGTTTCTCGGGGGGGCTGGGCACTGGTGGGGGTGGTTTCTCTCGTCCTTGGGTATCCGTCTGTTTGTGTTATCTGTATTTGAGTTCTTTGTCTCGTTTGCCTCCGTGGGTACAGTTTTTTATTCTGCGACTTTCTTCCTTGTTGCATTTTATGTAGGTTTTTTCTCTTTGGCTTCTGTTAGACGGACCGGGAGGGTCGGCCGAGACTACGGGGAGAGGTCTCCGGGGAGAGCCGTCTCCAACGACTGTACAGACGAGTAACTTCCCCCCCACAGACGGACACCACACAAGGTTGAAGGTTAACGAGACTTTATATGCAATTCTTAGGTTACGATGATATGATACAAGGAGGTCTGGACTCCGGGGTCCCCTCGATTCTAGTCTCTGGTTTGGGGAAAGGGTAGCGGGACAGTCTTGTTACCAATGAGTGAAAAATAGCTCTCAATCCTCGAGCTCGGCGTTCTAGATGATCGGGCCGCGGCGGAGCCAGGCAGGTCCCGAGATGGACGAAGGAAAACGACGGTCCGCGGCGGAGCCTGCAGGTCCCGGTGAAGATGACGGTTACAACGGTCCGCGGCCACGCCAGCAGGTCCCGACGACGATGAAGGTGATGAAGGTTGCGAAGGCTGTGGCAGCGCCAACAGGCAGGACGATGGTGCACAGGACAGAGCTATGGCAGCGCCAGTAGTCTGTCTAGGATGAGTTCCTCTTTACGTCTCTCGACTCCAAGATACAACTGCCTTCCTGCTCTGGAGCTGCCCCAGTTATAGGGCTGGAGTGCTTTGATGTCCGGACCTTCGCACTTGGAGGTCGGGAGGTCCGGGATGAGGGGGTCCAGACACCCAGCAGGGGGGTGGAGCCAGTGCCCGGGGAGGTGATGGGCGAGCGGCACTTGGCGGGGGAGAGCCATCGACACCTCTTTCTCCCATTGACTTGCCAAGTAGCCCGCTCACCTCCTGGGTGGATGGTGGTGCCGGGATGTCTGAGGCCTGGCCAGGCCCAGGGTTGAGGTCGGCCGGGGGCCAGGTGGCCACGTGGTGGAGTGTCCAAGATGGCGCCCCAGGATGGGCGCGTAGGCTGGCAGTGGATCGGACCCACGAGGTTGACATGCTCGAGGGCAGGGGTCCCTGAGGGGACGGAGGACGTGCAAGGGTGGTGTGTGGTACCTGCGGGACCGGGCTCAGGCCGGGTCGGGCCGGGGGAGAGCGGCCTTTCATGTGGCCTGTCCAACATGCGTCCCCCCCAGCTGAAGGCGGGGAGAGTTACCCATCCTCTTGAGGACTCTCCTCGTCGAGGCGGAAGAACCGGGACAGGCCATCCGCGTTGGCGTGATCTGGCCCAGGCCGGTGTTCGACTGTGAAGTCCATACCTTGTAGGGAGATGGACCAGCGTAGTAACTTCGGGTTTTCCCCCCGCATCTGCATCAGCCACTGCAGGGGTCGGTGATCGGTCTGTACCCGAAAGTGTGTGCCAAAAAGGTAGGGCCGGAGCTTCTTGAGGGCCCATACCACAGCGAAGGCCTCCCGCTCTATGGTGCTCCAGCGCTGTTCTCGTGGTAGGAGTCGTCTGCTAATGAAGGCCACCGGTTGATCAAGGCCTTCGGTGTTCACTTGAGACAGGACTGCCCCAATGCCATGGTCGGAGGCATCCGTCTGGACGACAAACTCCCGGCTGTAGTCGGGGGCCTGGAGCACAGGGGCGGAACACATGGCGGCTTTCAATTGTTCAAAGGCAGCTTGACACTCTGGGGTCCAGTTGACTTTCTTGGGCTGGTTTTTCGACGTGAGTTCTGTGAGGGGTCCCACTATAGTACCATAGTCTTTCACGAACCTTCGGTAGTAGCCTGTGAGGCCCAGGAAGGCTCGTACCTCAGTCTGTGTGATGGGGGGCTGCCAGGACTGGATGGCGGCAATTTTTAGCTGCAGAGGGGCCACCAGGCCGCTTCCCACCTGGTGCCCGAGGTAGGTTACAGACCCTTGTCCAATTTGACATTTGCTGGCCTTGATTGTGAGGCCAGCCCGCTGTAGGGCTTGCAGCACTGCTCGGAGGTGGTGGAGGTGCTCGGACCAATGGTGGCTGTACACAGCGATGTCGTCTAGGTAGGCGGCGCTGAATCCTTCGAGCCCCGCCAGGACCTGATTGACGAGCCGTTGGAATGTCGCTGGGGCGTTCTTCATGCCGAAGGGCATGACTGTGAAATGGTAATGGCCATCGGGTGTGGAAAAGGCAGAACGTTCTTGCGCCCGGGGTGTGAGGCCGATCTGCCAGTAGCCCGCCGTCAGGTCGAAGATACTGAGGTAGCGGGCAGCTCCCATGCGGTCGATCAGTTCATCTGCCCGAGGGATGGGATGTGCGTCTGTTCGGGTGACCGCGTTCAAGCCCCGGTAGTCGACGCAGAACCGAAGATCTGGGGTGGTGCCGGGGGCAGCTGCTTTGGGGACCAGTACTACCGGGCTGGCCCAGGGGCTGTCTGAAGCCTCGATGACCCCGAGTGTGAGCATCTTGGCTACTTCTTCCTGGATGCAGGCCCGTACCCGATCTGGCACGCGGTAGGCCCGGTGGCGGATAGGGGGGCTGTCCCCTGTGTCTACATCGTGCACACACCAGGAAGTGACACCTGGGGTGAGGGAGAACAGGCTGGCGAACTGTGATAGGAGAGCTTGACATTCCTGACGTTGCTCTCCGGTGAGGGTCTCCGAGAGTCGGACCCCATTCACGGAGCCGTCTTGCTCCCGAGTCCGTAGGAGGTCAGGGAGGGGCTCGGAGTCTTCTTCAGCCCCAGTGTCTGTGGCCATCAGGAGGCTGAGTTCTGTACGCACAAAGTGGGGCTTTAGTCTGTTAGCGTGGAGGACCCGGAGTGGGTTCTGGGAGGATTCCATGTCGATGAGATAGGTGGCAGGGCCCTTGCGCTCGATTACTTTGAAGGGCCCCGTCCATTTGTCTTGTAGGGCGCATGGTTCGGTGGGGGACATCACCCATACCTGTTGTCCAGGTTCAAATTCAATGGATGAGGCATTTCGGTCATACCACTTTTTCATGTCCTCTTGACTGGCCTCTAGGTTGGCTTTTGCCAGTTCCCGGAACCGCCGGGTCTGGTTGCGGAGGGTTAAGAGATACCGGAAGACATCTGGAGGGTTCTTTAACGGAGGCATCTCCCAGCCTTCTTTGACTAGGCTGAGCGGCCCTCGCACTGGGTGTCCATATAGCAGTTCAAATGGGCTGAAGCCCAGGGACTTTTGGGGGACCTCTCGATAAGCGAAGAGGAGGCACGGCAGCAGCACATCCCACTGGCGACGGAGGGGCTCTTCCAACCCCCCGATCATCCCCTTTAGCGTGCGGTTGAACCGCTCAACGAGTCCGTTCCCTTGAGGGTGATAGGGGGTCGTGAATTGGTAGGTGACCCCGCACTGTTGCCAGAGGGATTTCATGTATTTAGAAATAAAGTTCGTGCCTCTGTCGCTGACGACTTCTCGGGGGAAGCCCACACGGGAGAAGATCCCCATCAGAGCCCGGCCGACTACCGGGGCGGTCACAGTCCGCAGAGGGACAGCCTCAGGGTAGCGGGTGGCGTGGTCCACCAGCACCAAGATGAATCGATGGCCTTGTTTTGTACGCGGGTCCAGGGGCCCCACAATGTCTATTCCGACCCTCTCAAACGGGGTAGTGACCACGGGAAAAGGTTGTAGGGGAGCTTTTAGTTTGCGGCCGCTCTTTCCACTGGCTTGGCACGTGGGGCAAGATCGGCAATGCTGGTGCACATCGTTCCTCATTTTGGGCCAGAAGAAGTGGGTCACTAGGCGACTGTAGGTTTTATCTTGTCCCAGGTGTCCTGCCAGGGGGACATCGTGGGCCAGGTTTAACAGAAAGTCTCTAAAACGGAGGGGCACCACTAATACTCGGTTGCTCCCCAGCTCGGCGATTCTTTGCTCGCTGTACAGCAGATCATTGTCCCAGTAGACCCAATGAGTTCCGGAGGTATCCCCTGCGCTTTGGGCGAGCGCTTGCTGGCGGAGTCCCTCGAGGGAGGGACAGGTCTTCTGTTCTTGGCGAAATTGTTCTTGCGTGGGCCCCCCCTCTTGAGGCCACTGGTCGAGGTTAGCGAGGTCGGAAGGTTGAGCTGGTTCGGGGGGGATGTCACGGTCGGTGTTTTCGGCTGGGGCGACCGGAGGCGGTGGCGCCGGCCATTCGGGTTCTTCTGGGCGGTGGTTGGCACGGGCGGCCATGGACCGGGTGGTGACGCACGCCCAGTCCGGGACGCCTAACATCCCCAGGTGTTCTCTTCGCTCCACGGCTGCCCACGGAGAGCTTTCAAGGTCATTTCCCAGGAGGCAGTCTACGGGGGCATCGTCTCGGACCGTTACTTTCAACATGCCGGAGACCCCTCCCCATTCGAAAGGGACGCAGGCCATCCGACACAGACTTTCAGAGTTATCGGCTGATCGTACAGGGCAGAGAATGTTCGGTAGATACTGTTCTGGGGTCACCAGGTGACAGCGGACGGCTGTTACACTGGCCCCGGTGTCACGAAGGGCTTCGGCCCGGCGTCCATTGATGCTCACCCACTGGCTGTACTTCTGGGTGTTAGCGGGTAGGGGGACCCGCGGGACCATGTCTTTCCCCCCTAAGCATGCTAGAGCCATGGCGGCTGGCTCCCACTCTTGTTGCTCTTGTTCGTATTCTTCCTGCTCCTCGGAGATCTGTTCTTCCCCTAGGGCTGCAGCGGCCACTTGGCGGGGTCTTGGGCTCTGGTACTGCGGGCAGTTTGGGTCGTTGGCATAGTGGCCGACTCGTTGACATCGGTGACACGTGACATTGGCTCTGTACCCCGGTCGCGCCGGGGTGCTGCCCCGGTTGGCCGGGGGGGTGGTGCTGGTAGCGGGGGTGACCGGAGCGTTGTCTCTTCCTCGTCCTTGGCCCCCTCCTCCTCCTCTGGGTCGGTGCTGACCATTGTTGTTCCGGTTCTGTTCGTAGGACCCATTCCGGCCCACTCTGGTGATCTCCCACCGGTCAGCTTCGGCTGCGAGCTGCCGGGGATCCGTTAACTTGCTGTCGAGGAGGTGCTGGCGGAGTTCAATAAAGCAATTGTTCGACAGGTGCTCCCATACTATCAGATTGAACAGTTGTTCGTAGGTCGTGACGTTGCTTCCTCTGATCCAGCCCTCGAAGGCTCGGCTAAAGTATGTTACATAGTCCACCCAAGTTGTACCCGGGATGCGGGTGCAGTCTCGGAACCTCTGACGGTACATCTCGGGTGTGAGGCCATAGCGGGTGAGGAGTGCCGCTTTCATATGGTCATAGGAGGTCATCTGGTGGTCCGGGAGCTGTAGCAGGGTGTCGCGGCCCTCATTGAGGAATCTCCCCCATAGACCGGCTCCCCAGTCGCTTCTATCGATCCGGTGTGCAGTCATAGCGATTTCATAGGCCTTAAACCATTGCTGGATGTCGTCCTCTCGGAAATATTCTCGGACCACATCCTTGGGGATGTGTACCTTTCTCTCTGTGGTCCCTGAGGTGTGGGGTCGCTCGGGCACCCCTGCTTCTTTATTCTGCTTGCGCAGGTTGATCTCGGCTAGGTTCCGTTCGTGTTCGTACGCCAGTTTTTTTTCCTCGAGCTCCCTTTGTCTTTGTTTCTCCTCTCTTTCTTCTCGGAGACGCAGGTGCTCTAAGTTGATTTTTTGTTCGGCCAACTTAAGTTCAACGTCCATTTTGAGTCGGGCCATTTCCAGCTCGTGTAGTCGGGTTCTTTCTCTTTCCTGGATCTCGTCTTGCGAGAGACCCGTTCTTTGCCCTTCAGGGGCCGTGGTGGTTTTTTCTGCGGTGCTTTGATCGGGGGTTCCGGCAGCCCCAGTCTCTGCCCAAGATTCTAGGGCATGCTTAAAATCGTCCTTGGTGCTTAGTCCGGTGGTAGCGATACCTAGTTCGATGCAGAATTGTTTTAGTTCACGATGGCTGTACTCCTCCAATTTCTCCATTTGGAATTTCTCGGTTGATCCGCTTTCTTTAGTTGTCATTGTGATTTCGTCGTGGGGTGAGCTACTCTCTGTACGTTTACGCGGTGATTCGGATCGCGCCGCTGGCCACCAATGTTAGACGGACCGGGAGGGTCGGCCGAGACTACGGGGAGAGGTCTCCGGGGAGAGCCGTCTCCAACGACTGTACAGACGAGTAACTTCCCCCCCACAGACGGACACCACACAAGGTTGAAGGTTAACGAGACTTTATATGCAATTCTTAGGTTACGATGATATGATACAAGGAGGTCTGGACTCCGGGGTCCCCTCGATTCTAGTCTCTGGTTTGGGGAAAGGGTAGCGGGACAGTCTTGTTACCAATGAGTGAAAAATAGCTCTCAATCCTCGAGCTCGGCGTTCTAGATGATCGGGCCGCGGCGGAGCCAGGCAGGTCCCGAGATGGACGAAGGAAAACGACGGTCCGCGGCGGAGCCTGCAGGTCCCGGTGAAGATGACGGTTACAACGGTCCGCGGCCACGCCAGCAGGTCCCGACGACGATGAAGGTGATGAAGGTTGCGAAGGCTGTGGCAGCGCCAACAGGCAGGACGATGGTGCACAGGACAGAGCTATGGCAGCGCCAGTAGTCTGTCTAGGATGAGTTCCTCTTTACGTCTCTCGACTCCAAGATACAACTGCCTTCCTGCTCTGGAGCTGCCCCAGTTATAGGGCTGGAGTGCTTTGATGTCCGGACCTTCGCACTTGGAGGTCGGGAGGTCCGGGATGAGGGGGTCCAGACACCCAGCAGGGGGGTGGAGCCAGTGCCCGGGGAGGTGATGGGCGAGCGGCACTTGGCGGGGGAGAGCCATCGACACCTCTTTCTCCCATTGACTTGCCAAGTAGCCCGCTCACCTCCTGGGTGGATGGTGGTGCCGGGATGTCTGAGGCCTGGCCAGGCCCAGGGTTGAGGTCGGCCGGGGGCCAGGTGGCCACGTGGTGGAGTGTCCAAGATGGCGCCCCAGGATGGGCGCGTAGGCTGGCAGTGGATCGGACCCACGAGGTTGACATGCTCGAGGGCAGGGGTCCCTGAGGGGACGGAGGACGTGCAAGGGTGGTGTGTGGTACCTGCGGGACCGGGCTCAGGCCGGGTCGGGCCGGGGGAGAGCGGCCTTTCATGTGGCCTGTCCAACAGCTTCCTTATTGCAGGGCGGGTTCAAAGGGAACCTTTGCGTACCTCTGTTAATTTTCTGGGAGTATCTGCATTGTTACATTTTTTGTCTGTGGTTAATTATTCTCCCCTATTGCGGGGCGGGTTCTGGGGGTACCGTTCTGTAATGGTGTATTTTTGCTGGGAGTAACATCGGTGTTAAATTTTATTTAGGAGGTTTAATTTTGCTTCTCTATTGCGGGGCGGGTTCATGGGGAACTGTTCTGTAACTGTACACATGAGTGGTGCTTTCAGACGCGCGTTCGCCTCCGGGTCTGGGGGGGCCAGGGTCCTTACAGAGCGTCTGCTATTGTAGCTCCCATTATCTCTTCCTTCCTTGCGAGTTGGGATCCGGCTGGGCCTCTGGGGTCGGGGAGATTGCTGACCTTTGTGTTTTCCCTGGATCTCGCCCGGGCCCGGAGTCAGCTTGTGCTGCTCCAGCACTCCTCAGCCTCCTCGGTCCTCCGGTCAGCGGGTCCTCGGCGTCCCCCCTTTTCCCCTTCTAGTCCTGTTATTTAGCAAGCGTTCACCCCGATCGATGCAGGCGGCCAACTCAATTCTCAGGGGTTTCGCGCGTCGATCCCCCGGGGCTTGTATTTATGTAGCCCCTTTAGTCGCCTGCCTTTCCTTCCTCGTGGTCCCTGTCCCTCCGGGGGTTCTTTACAGGGAGGGTAGGCTTGGGGTGCCCCTTGTCCTCCACCTGAGAGGGTAGCCATTTTGAGGGGCCGCCATTGTCCGGCCACGAGGGTCAGATCGCCCATGCGGCCATCTTCTAGGTAATGGTCCCTTCGGCCTAGGGGGGGGGGGCGGGCGTGGGCGGCCATCTTTGGTCACCTTCACCTCTCGCCTTCCCCGTAGTGCAGGGGCCTATGTGTTTGGGGGGCTTTGCTGCTTGCTCCCTGTCTTAGCAATAGTCTTTCCCCTTGTGGCGGAGTGTCTCTTCGGCAGTATGGGGCACTGTGGGCTCAGCTGGTGCACCGTTTAGGTAGCACAGGCCAGCCGGTCTCTTGCCTTTTATTTTATCCGTTTTTCCCTTCTCGAGCCTGTACAGGGGCATGCCTAGGCCTTCGCGGGTGCTTGCGTTCTTTGTGACTGCTCCCCTGGGGTGCACCTCGCGCGATCCCTTTGTTTTCGTGGCCTACAGAGGGTTTCGGGGCCCGACTCTCGCCGCGGAGGGAGTCGGCTTTTTGGCTGGCCCTTGCCCTGTGTGCCACACCGCTTCTTGCCCTGCCTGTACATGCCCTACTGCTTTCCCGAGAAACCCGTGGAGGCCTGGGGAGTCCGATAAGTGTTTTCTGGCAGGTGCTCCGGCTCTAGGGACTTGCAGGACCCCCCATCCCCACCCCCCCCCCCCCCCCTGCCCTGGCTCTCGTGGTCCAGGGCCAGCAGGGGTTTTGTTCGTTGCGCAGCTTCTTCCTACTTTGGCGGGGGGAGGGGTGTCGCTTCCCTGTCTCGGGGGGGGGGTGGGGGGGTGTTTCAGTGCGCTGTGCCCTCTCTGCGCGAGCAACACTGTGGCTCCGCCGCCCTGCCCTGCCCATTCCCTGTGGGTACGCAGCCACTTGTTCACGCTAGAATCCTTTAAGCACGGGTGGCTCTCGGCTGTGCTTCGCCAGCCTCACTCTTTCCCTGATATGCCACAGGCCCCGCCTTTATTTCTTTTAGTATTCACCGTTCGACCTTTTTGGCAGCTTTTCCTCGGTGGCAGCTCGTCCTTCAGGGGGCGGCCGGGCTGTGAGGTTCTCCGCCGAGTGGAAGGGGACCTCGCCACTGGGCTGCCTGGGAAAGGCAGACAGTGCTTTCTTCTCGCTCCCCAGGTATGGCCACTTTCCCAAATCAAGCATTGGCAACAGCATTAGGTTTCGCATTGGACAACTGAACTATTTGGTAACCATGTTTGGTGGGTAGCTTGTTTAAGGAGTACTGGGAGATCTCTTGAGGACTGATATATGGTACATATAAGGTGGCACTAACATCCGTATCTTACAGGATTGAATGTATACGACTAGCGAGGACTGGGTGAGAAGGAGCGGAAATACAGTGGCACGACGCCTGAAGTGGAAGGAGCACAACAAATGAAGGAGCCCATTTAAATGAATGGGAAGAAACGTTGTGACACTGTTCTTTATTTTTCAGATTACAAAGTAAAGTCATCAGCGGAAGGTCAACGAAGCAGAACAGGTGGACACTAGTGGGCCAAAGACAGGTATACGGGAAGGACCTGTATTTTGGGGTGTACTTGGAAGGGAGAACGTATGCACGCAGAAAGGGAGAGGGAACAAGTCGGTTCGTGGTCTATAGAAATTGTCACCTACAAGTGCGACAACTAACGTTCACCTTTTCCCTCCATAGCCCCTTCTCACTTTCACTCGCGGAGTTTCTCCGAATCGATCGAAATTTTCGTTCCGCTTGTCGCACCACTGGGATGTAAGTATGGAGGGGTCTGGGACACGCACTTGTTGATTCTCATGAAAGCCAGATTCTTTTTGCATGTGTGTGCTGTGGCTGATCCTAATTTTTATCCCCAGATTCTGTGCGATCGTTTTGAAGCGAGAATGGACAGCCAAGGTTCCCCTCCCCTCTTCCAAGAAAATACCCAGGTGGAGGACTATTGCCGGGCACCTCCCAAGATGCAGTGTGGGCTGACTTTTTGGAACTGGCCAAGCTGGAGGGCCTTGCCTGGGCACAGAACTTGTTGAACACGCCAGAGCCAGAGGATTCTTGTTTCCCGGCTGAATCCCCTTTGTCCGATACACTGAACAATACCGATGCCGCTCCATCCAGGCCCAAGCGGATCAGAAAGCCCACTGTTAGGGATTTCCCCTTGGAATCTTTGCCGCTGACAAGAAGCAAATCGGTGGCGAACCCTCGTGAGGTCCTGTCACTGGGGGCAAGTGCTACACCACCGCCTCCGGTCCTCCCCAAGGACAATCAGGCGACCCAAGGTAATTTTGCAACCAAAGACGATCTGACCAAAGTTTTGGACTCTTTGAACAATTTTATGGAACGCTTCCAAGGGGGGTTACATGTTACTAGCTCTCCGCAAACTGGGGGTAGTGGCTTGGTTAGCGGGAGTCCTGTTCTGGCAGCCTCCACTGTTTGGTCATCGGTGCAAGCTGCTAAGCAGGGGGATTCAGTACACGTTGCAACACCACCTGTGGCTCCCACAACCTCGAATGGGGCGTCTAGTGGGTCGCCGCTGGTGAGCTCCCCCGTCGCTCCTTCCGCGGCCACTGTTATGGTTTCTATCTCATCCTCCGCTTCCTCAAGCGCTCCCCCGGGGGTGCCTCCTGCCACCAGCCCTTTGCCTGTCCCTGTGCCTACACCTGTCCCCGCGATCTTCACTGCCCCGTTCCTCTCGGGGCGATGCTCTCTGGCTTGGCAGGTACCCCAAGCTGCCAAAGAGGGCATTTGGAGAAGGGAGTTCATCAACATTTTTATCCTTCTCATGTTAGGTCAGGAAGGCATGGATGCTAGAAAGTTTGGGGTAAAAGAAGATGATAAAAAAGTTAAGTACCAGCCATGGCCTGAAAAGAACATTGCTAATTGGCTTGAAGCTTTCTCCATCTTAGCGGCTGTCACCATGGAACGTTTTCCGGAACAGGGCCCAGGCCTAGTTCAATACTCCAGGATCATCCACAATGAGGCCTTGAAATGGGGTGGTAACGGATGGATCAACTATGATAGGGAGTTCCGTAGAAAAATGTCTCAGTGTCCAGAGATGAACTGGGATCAGAAGGAGGTGCAGCTCTGGATGGAGCACATGGGAGCGCGGGGCCAGCTTGCAGTTGTCTCGTCTTAAGAGGCCAATGGTATGGAAGCACAGTCCTGCAATATGGTTGGTATGTTCCTTAAGGGTCAGTTTTTGGTCAATTTCTACCCATAAGTTTTTGACATGTGGCTTTGATGTTGGAACTGGACCCAGATCCAGCGGCCACCAATCAGGAGACCACAGAAGACTTGCTTTGCCGAAGAGCATGACCTCTGTTTTTGCAACGTTACATTGGAGGCAGTTTGCGGCCATCCAATGTGACACTGCCCTCATACCCTCAGCAAAGTTTTCCTTGACTTTAGGGCCAAGGGAGCTAAAAGGGTAGAGGAGCTGGGTGTCATCAGCGTAGGAGACCGGTGTGAACCCGTACTTCCGCACAATCTCAGTGAGGGGGGGCACATAAACATTGAACAATGTAGGGCTAAGCCATGAGCCCAGTGGCACCCCCTTCGTGAGCACCCTCGAGATGTAACAATAGGGGCCCAGGCTGATAGATTGCGACCTCCCAGAAAGGAAGCTCTCCAGCCAGGATAATGCTAAGCCTCCAATCCCCACTCCCTGCAAACGGCTGAGAAGGATGTTATGGGACACGGTATCAAAGGCCGCAGACAGGTCCAACAGCACTAGAATCATGGAACCCCCTCTATCCTGTGACATTTTGATCTTGTCAGTCACCGAGAGGAGGGCTGATTCAGTGCTGTGGTTGGGCCTGAACCCCGATTGTGATTGGTCCAGACCCCCTGTGGCCTCGATAAAGCTGGAAATGATGGTATTAACGTGTTTCTCAGCCAGTTTGCTAATGAAAGGGAGGAGGTTGGAGAGCTCTGACCAGGGTAAGGTGGTATTTTTGTGTATGGGGTTCACAACCGCTTCTTTCCAATGTTGTGGGAGTTGTCCTTCGGCAAAGGAGAGATTTATTAGTTTTTGAATAGAGGGGCCTAGAGATTCTGTCAGGGAAGAAATCATTTTAGCAGGAATCAAGTCGTTGGGGGAACCGGTCTTCATTTTGTTAATAAGAGTGGTCAGTTGCTGTAAAGTTATTTCTGGAATTACATGCAGGGTATTTCCAAGGGTCAGCGTAGGGGAAATTCCAGAGGCCACAGTCTTTAAAGGACCTGAGACTTTCATGATTTTCTTATATATCCCCTCAATTTTGTCTTCAAAGAACTGGGAGATTTTGTTACAAAGATCTTGGGAAAAAGTGTCCGGGCTCTCACACATTACTGGGTTGGTGAAGGCCTTTATAACCCTAAATAGCTCTCGAGTAGAGTTGCCTGCCTCAGTTATTTGGGAGATGAGGCTGATTTTCCTCGCTTTTTTGATATTTTTGTAGTAGGTGTTCATAGCTCCCAAATATCGTTCCTTATCTTCCTCCTTACGTGTCCGTCTCCAGCGCTTCTCTAGTTTCCTACATCCCTGCTTTTCTGTTTTGAGGGCCTCAGTGTACCAAATTTCCCTCTTAGCCATGATTGGTTGCTTAACAGTTTTCTGAGGAGCCAGTGTATTAATGGCTGACACCAGGGTGGAGTTAAATTTGGAGAGGGATGTCTCAATGTCATCCGAGTTTAAAAGTACTGGCTGCTTCCAGACTTGAGCAAATCTGGCAGGAGTGACTTTATGCCATGGTCTGCGTTTAGTGGACTGAGTGGTAGGGTGATTAATGGGTTCAGGGGGATGCAGAAAAGAAAAATCTAACATTTTATGATCAGACCAATGGATATACTTAGGGGGATGACAAACTTTAGGGTGGGAGGTGATAATTAAGTCCAAGGTGTGTCCACCAGTATGGGTGGAACCATTATTAGGAAGATGAAGGCCCAGTAAAGCGAGATCAGTCACAAGTGCTATTGTATCAGGGTGATCTGCAATGTCGATGTGAAAATTGAAGTCACCGAGTAAAATAAAATTTTCATTTCGTTTCATTTCATCTCTTTCGTTTTCAGTGGCAACGGTTCCGAGAAGCTTGGCCGAGAGCGAGAGAGGAACCCACACCTTTCCCTGCGCACCTCTGGTACCTGCTGAAGTGGTGAACAGGATGAGGGCTATGGGGGAGATGTCCCTGGCACAGAACACTATCAATAGATACAAGGCTTGTGTGAACAAATTTTGTGCCACTGTCGGGCCTTGGGAAGTTGCGGGGGATGCGGCAGAATTGAAAGTCTAGGCCTTCATCCTGTGGGCAAAAGACAACAATAGGAGCCACTCTTGGATCTCTGGCCACTTAGCAGCCATCAGTCACAAAGCCAAGTTGTTAGGACAGGCGGACCCTACCAGGGCATTTGTCACCAGGGCAGTGTTAAAAGGATAGGCTAGAGGGGAACCCAAAGTGCCCGATAACAGATCACCTATTAACTTTGCTACTTTCCAGAGTATGATCCTGTGCTTGCCTCAGATCACTTCGTCCGCTCACGAGTCTGCCTTGTTTGCATCTGCTTTTAGTCAAGCCTTCTTCAGCGCTTTCAGGATCTCTGAGCTGGTTGCTAAATCCAAGCATGACATGTCAGGTGTAGCGTTGTCTCCGCAGGACGTACTGGTTTTGGGAGACACGCTCAAGATTACCCTGCGCCAATCCAAGACTGATCAGAGGGGCAGGGGGATAGAACTCTGGTTACAAAGCCTTGGCGTGCCCAATTATTGCCCCGTGAGCCTCCTGTCGGCTTACCTTGCCATCCGTCCTCCCGGTATGGGATATCTCCTCTTGCATGCAGATGGCACGCCTTTGACTAAATTCCAAGTAGAACATGTCATGCACGCATGCCTGTTTGCAGCAGGCGTCTCATCGGTGGGCAAAAAGTACAGCTCCCACTTCTTCCCCATAGGCGCAGCCACAACTGCATCCTCAGAAGGGGTACAGGTAGAGGGCATCAAACAGCTGGGGAAGATGGTCATCTGACTGTTGCAAAAGATACATCAGACCAGACAGTAGCAGGAGGTGCTCTGTGAGCACAAGAGATGTGTTCTGTGTTGTCCTGGGACTTGAAAGAGAATCTGTGTAGATTGGGCACCCGGGGCCCTGTCCCATGTACAATGTTTTGCAGTGTTTGTTTGCAGTGTGGTATTTTTACAAGTGTGATTACTGTATGTTTAATAAATAGTTACATACAAAACTTCTCTTTATTTACCAGGAACAACGGTCTGGGTGCTGGGACACGAGGGTGTTTCCAAGTTGGCCCGGTGGGCAGAAAGCAGAAAGTGGAATCATGGGTTTAGCAAAACTTAGTTTGTGTGGCGTGGAATCACTGGCTTGCGATGGAACGGGGTGCTTGGTTTGCTAACACGAGAATTACAAGGGAACGCCCACCCTCCAGACGTGCTCATCCTGCACGTGGGAGGGAACGACTTGCCTTTCCTGGGGAAAAGGTTTCTCCTAAGGGACATGAAAGTGAACATTACCAAAATCAGCAATTTATTGGGTCCTTGCGATCTTTGGTAGTCTGAAGTACGGCGAGAGCTCCGGGGGAGCGGGTGACACTTCACCACTGACCTGGGCGCTATCGTTGGGGGTGCTGAGGCAGACCATAGCCTTCCACGCTGACCCTGTTGTTGCTGCCTCACTGTCTGCCGACTGCTTGCTAGCCCAGGTCATCGCGGTGCGGTGGACTGGGGACTACATCCCCCAGCGGCCCTAGCACCAGGAAGGCGTGCACGCCCTGTCCCACCCCCGGAGGTGCCTGCAAGTACGGCGAGAGCTCCGGGGGAGCGGGGGACACTTCACCACTGACCTGGGCGCTATCGTTGGGGGTGCTGAGGCAGACCATAGCCTTCCACGCTGACCCTGTTGTTGCTGCCTCACTGTCTGCCGGCTGCCTGCTACCCCAGGTCATCGCAGCTCGGCGGTGGCGGACCGGGGACTACATTCCCCAGCGGCCCTAGCACCAGGAAGGCGCGCACGCCCTAACCCGCCCCCGGAGGTGCCTGCAAGTACGGCGAGAGCTCCCGCGGCGGCGCCGGGCTAAGCCCGGGACAAGGGCGGGACCATCTGTGGCCATCCGGGGACGAAGAGGGACGGGACGGGCCACCCCCCTGTGATCTACATCTTAATATGGGTAAGCGCAAACTGCGAACATCCATCTCTGGGGGTACAGGGAAATCAAAAATCCCACGCAAAGCCACAACATCGGCCAACATTATGTCCTATCTTACCACTGCCGTGGGTAAACTCAACCAAGAGATTGCAGAAAAGGAACGTGAACTGGGTTTAGATCCTATAGTATTGGATACTCAAGGATCCCCATTGCTTAATAGACAGACTCTCCCCCTGGAGCCCTCAATACTTATTAACACCGCAAATGATATTTTGCCCCAAGCACTTGCTAGTATATCTGGCCAAGGGGTCCAAGAGGTTTGTTCTCCAGCTACCCATCAATCTTCTGATGACTTATTGCAGAAGGGTGCATGCCAGGATACCAAGCGTACTAAAAGGTTGATCCACAGACCTAAAATACAAGGGCCGTACTATCGTAAAAAACCTCGCAAAACATTAAGTGACTTTGAATTCTCCATAAAGGATATGGTGGAGAAAGTGCTTACGGACAAGTTAGAAGCTGTGCTTATACAGATCTCCAGTGACATTGTAGAGACTTTAAAGGAATGTGTTGCAGAAATAATGGGGAAATGTGACAGGATTAATACATTGTTATCAACCCAAATGTGTGAACATCCTCCACCTGTAATACCCGCAATACCTCGGTCTACTACCCATCGAGCTCAAGAGGTTCAATCCCCAATGGAGATAGGGAAAGATGTGCTTGTGGGCCCTACTTTACCACCTGCATATTTACCACCTGTACCATTACCCGTTCTTAAGGCCTGTGTAAGTAAGGGTAATGATAATTGTATAAATATCCCAGTGCAGGGTATATGCAAAACCAGTACTCTCCCGGTTAAGGCTACTTCACATGTTGGGTTGAATCATACAGGGGCTAGGAGGCAGCGTGTTAGGCCACCGGTTAATCTCCCCCCGGAGGCTACACCTTTTGTTGCTGTTTTAGTGAATGTTCCCATATTGAAATCGGGAGAGGTGGAGTCTCAGGAGTCACTTTTAGATAACATCAAGATATGGTGTAATGAAAATTGTTCAGGCCCGAGTAATATCCGATGGTATTCAGATGGGGAGACGGGTTGACTGGGTGGGGTTTACAGACAAAAAATTAGCTGGTGACTGTCTGATTGTTAATTTTAATAGACCTCATGAGGCAACACGTTTATTCTGGGATGCTACAGAGATAAAGGAAGGTAGGATCAGAGCGGTACCCCTAGGTTTTTACTACCCACGGCCAGATCAACACAAGCTGCATTTGGATAGGAGGGGTCATCATGTTACCCCTACTCGTCCCTCCCACCCAAGTTCCTGGGTCACTGAAAAATCAGGGCTTCTTCCAAAAACCACCGATAATTGCAGAACAGAATCTGGGGCTGGGCTGGAGTTAACAAACAGATTTGCAGCCCTATCACAACTGCACGAAAATGATTGACTGACCTGTTCTGGTGGCACTAAAAACTTGTCTCAATGTACCTCACTTATTAAAGAGGGAAGTGACAAAACAGTAAAAATCATGAGCTGGAATATCGCAGGCCTTCGATCAAAAAGGGGTGACACTAGATGGCTCAAACTCCTAAAGGACTGTGATGTAGTGGGTTTACAGGAGACATGGGATAGGGACTGTGATTTCTGGCTAGATGGGTACACATCTTATTTTTTAGCTGCCCAAGCATCAAGCTCAGGTCGGGATAGAAGAGGGCTGATGTTTTTAATATCTGTTAAAGTGGGAGGCTCGGTGAAGATCCTAAATACTTCATCTCAGAATTACCTAGTTTTGGAAGTTACTATGCCCAACAATTATACATTTGTTTACATCAACTTTTACAATGCCATGCAAGGCACTCTTTATATTGAAAATATCAACTCACTGGCAAAGTTTTTAATTAAATATAAGGAGGGTCAAACCACTTTTGTATATTTCACCCGGTTGGGGGATTTTAATATACATTTATGTCAACTTAATTGCCATTATAGAGACTATGATAACATAGATAACCTGCCCTATTCACATTTTGAACATTCTGCAAAGGGGGCCGCTCTGGAAGAACTACTCTCGGAGAATAACCTATCCGAACCAGAGTTCTTTGACATTAATGAGAGGGTGGCAACATATAGTGCAAGGGACAGTAATACCATCATAGATTATATATTCATTTACCCTGGCATGTTGCATAATGTTATTTTTTATAATGCTATACAAACCACTTTTAGTGATCACAACCCAGTGGTGTTGGAACTGGACAATAATAATTTGTCTCTTTTTAATAAAGCTGTAAACACAGAAACCATATTAGATCTAGCTGTCCAGGACCAGGGGAGACGGGTACAATGGAATAAAATCATCCCAGAGGACTTTTTTCACTCACTTAATTTAAAGGTGGGGAAGGAACTCAACACCTGTGGGGAACCACTGAAGTTTGGCGGGCACATTATTTCCTCATTTGAAATAATCTGTCGACAAGTGGCTGAGGATTTAAAGAGTAAGCCGAAACAAAGTGCAAAAGGTGCAGGGGTGGTTTGACAACGATTGCTCCAAATCCCATAGAGAACTACTCATAGCTCCAAAAAAGACACCCCGAGATAGACAGGAAGTTGCCAGGTTAAGGAAAAAGTATAATACAACAGTTCTGAGGGAAAAGAATGAAATTAAAAAACAAGCATGGGACCAACTTTACGAGAAGACCACTTTGAGGGACAGTGCCAAATTTTGGTCAATAGTTAATACCCCCTTATTTAATGGCAAAGATAATGCGCCATTAGAGGTAAATATCCCTGAATGGGATTGGCTAGACCATTTTGAGAAAATTTATGGCAGTAACCTTGAGTTAGACCCTTCTGACCCAGTGCTGGATGAGTCCCGGGAGAGCCCGCTAAGATTCTCTATCAAGGAGGTACAGAAGGCCATCGAGGGCACGGCCAGCCATAAGGCCCCAGGCCCAGATGGGGTACCGGCTGTCATGTTTAAATCAAATCTTAGTGTGTGGTCAGTAGTCCTGACTAATGTATTTAATATAGCCTGTATAGACAAAGCCAGAGTTCCAACATCTTGGTCACAATCGATCATAATCCCCATATTAAAGAAGGGACAACGGGGGATCCAAGATGCTATAGGCCCATATCTTTGCTGGATTAATCGTTTAAAATTTTGGGTAAAGTGATCCTAGCAAAGATTTCATCTTGGGCCACAAATAATGATATTTTGTGTAACGCTCAGTACGGTTTTAGATCAGGGAGAGGCACCGAGGATCAATGCCTAAACTTACATCTCATACTGAGCAAATACACAGCTGCGTCCAAGGGGTCAATTTACTTGGCATTTATGGACCTGTCCACAGCTTTTGACCTAGTCAATAGGTCAAAGCTGTGGACAATGCTCCTGGATCTGAGCTTGGATCGGGCATTGGTAAATTTTCTGTCGGAACTCCATAGAGACTTGAGAGCGTCCATACGTATGACCCAAGAGGGGAAATGTACTGCATCCTTTAAATCTGGTAGAGGGGTGCGTCAAGGATGCATCCTGGCCCCAATGCTTTTTTCTCTATATATAAACTCACTGGGAAATACTTTGGCAGCGGCATCAGTCGATGTGCCACGTATGGGTAGTTCTTTGATGCCCGTTTTATTATACGCTGACGACTCGGTGCTGCTGTCAAGAACCCCGATAGGTTTACAACGTTTGCTCAATTCCTTCGGGCTTTCATGCAAGATTTGGACCTAGTGATAAACAGAGAAATCGCATGTAATGTCTGTGGGGAAATGTAAGAATAGCATAAAAACAATCTCCTGGAATGGTTCAGCAATCTCGAGAGTTAAAGTTTTTACCTACCTAGGAGTGGTGTTTGATGATAAAGGTTCCTGGGTACCACAAATCACCAACAAGGTAGCGGCTGTGAGAAGATCGTCGGCTGCTATTTTGGGTTTTGCAAAGCGACTGGGTGGGAAACCAGCTGAGGCTATATTGACCATCTATAGAGCCAAAACCTTAGCCATTGCAAGGTATGGGGCCTCGATATGGGGCTATAAAGACTCTGCCCTGATACAGAGAGGAAGATAGATTCCTACGATCCCTTATGGGTCTCCCCCAATCTACACCAGCGTTTGCAGTACATATGGAACTGGGACTGGGGTACATTGGAGATACCCTGTTTATGGACCCAATTTTGTCATGGATCAGAACCTGGCTAAATCCCAATCTTTCTCTAAATCATGAAATCATTAGGGATTGTATGGGGAGGGATAAAGTGGCAGAGATACGGTGGTTGGCTTTTATTAAATCTACAGCACGATATCTGGGTCGACCCGAATTGTACACTAACCCTGAAAGCCTGACAAGAGAAGATATTAAATGGGTTAAAACACACGATATAAAAAAGCGAGAATCGGAAAGGGAAGCGTGTGAAATTATGAAGCCAACTGTAAGGTCACATTACATGTTGATCACGTCAATGTCTATTCAATCATATTTGACGACTGTTACGAAACGATTCCATAGGTGGCTGCTTACAAAATTTCACTTTAATCAGGTGCATTTTCTGTTGGGTATGTATGACAAGTGGTGTAAGCCTCATGAGAATGCACCATGTAAATGTGACGATTTCTCTGACCAGGATTTACTGCATTTTGTGTTTTTTTGCCCCTTCTTTAAGACTGGCAGGAAAACATTTATTAAGCCAATACTAAAGAACAAAGGGTTTAAGCAGACAAAACCTGGCTTAGTGTACCTACAACTTATGGAGTCTCCACTAGTTATGTTTGGGGTAGCCAACTTTTTGACTGCCTCTATTCGTTCTAGACAGAATAGACTTCGGTCGATTTCAGCCTTACATTATGTAGATGTTGAGCAGTGTTAGTTGTTTTAAACTATCATTGTATTGAAAGAACTGATGAGATCATCACTTTATGGGTTTTTGTCAATTTTGTAAAAAAAAATACTCAAATTAGCAATTAGTCGTTATCGACTGCCACTGAATACTGTGTATATACTGAATTTTAATTTTTTTAATATTTTAACTTCTATATTGTTTTTTATACTAATTACTATTCTTGTTATACCAATGTATTTGTATAGCATACTTTTATGATTTTAAAATAATAGAATAAAGTGATTTTGACTGACTGGTGGTCTGAGATCACACCACGCCGGGTTTGGCTAGGTGCTCGCTCTGGGCAAGCAATAGAAGTGGCGCGAAGGAAAGTAAACTGCGCTATGCGTAAGTTCGCAGAGCTGATGGGGTTCGGCTTTATTCGGCATGGGAACTTCACGCCAAAGCCTCTGGTTGCCTTGACGAAGAAGGAGTCCTCCTGTCCAAAATAGGCATGGATTTATTTCTGTTGGACATTAAGGTAGCGCTAATCTCTGCAGGCTGCGTCTAGGAGGTAGCTCTGGTGGGGGGCCCTGCCTGTGACGGTCGCCACATCCAGGGCTGTGGAGGAGTTACATGATGATCAAGAGGCAAAAGGTACTTAGGAGTACCCTATGCAGTAGCACAAAGGGTGCTGAGGCCTATTATCCCTGGGAGATCCGTGCGATGGACCCTGGGGGTGCGACTGCGCCCCGTTATCCTATGGGCGGTTGGTTACCAGGAAAACCGGGGGTTGCTTGAACGCTCCGCCCCTCGTAGGGGGGGGTGTGAGCTAGAGGGTGGACCAATGGTTCACCGGACAGGTGAGGGGCTATCCTCTCACCACAACCGCTAAGCACCGTATAGCCAGGGCCGCAGGCTACTTGGCCTATCAGGTGGCAAGCTGCGAGGGGCAGCTTGCCTTTGGATCATCTTTAAGTTAACCCACCATATTTTGGCAATGATATGCTAATAAACCTGTGACTACTTTTTCCCCAACAACAAGTTGTCTTGTCCACTTATTTATGATGGGGATCATGACTTGGGGGGGGGAGGGGGATGGTGTGGGGGCCGATATTGGCACTATACCACATACACTGAACCTCTGCAATTTCCATGCGCCCAGGCCGGGGGAGGAACAACTTTGTCCAAGCTCCTGTACGCCGATGACGTAATACTGCTTGGCCACACAGCACTCGGCATGCAACACCTTCTTAACGAAATGCAGGACTACCCCAGCGAATACAAATTGACAATCAATCTGAAAAAAGAAGGACAATGACCATTACTAATAAGAGGAAAGGAGCAAGGTGCGGGCACCTGAGTGGCACACAAATAGAACCAGAGGCAACTTACAAGTATCTAGGTGTTTACATAGATAAAAAAGGATCCTTCGCACGACATCAAGAAGAGACTAAAAGAAAAGGGCTATTTCTAGCATTACCTTTGAAAAATCTAACATCAATACTAACGAGTCGAACACTAAGCCCCCTTCTGAAAGTAGCACAAGCTAAAATTCTAGCTACTATACCCTATGGTCGCGAATTAATGAGAGGCAGAGAAGTCAAGGTATTGGACAAAACTCTAGTCAGAGCATGGAGAACTATGTTTAATCTCCCACACTACACCTCTCTGACATAATTAAGGTTGGAGTTTGGCCTATTGAAGAAATCATGGGGCAGGTAGGGCGCATACATCATGTGCTGGGATATGATCAGATTATTGGCCCCAAACACTAAAGCAGCTCTTATGGTAAGACCTCCAACAGAGGGAGAATTCCCTGCAAGAAGTTAACATCAGGAGGATCTGAAAAGCACTGGGCTCTCTGCCCTTTGGAATACACAGATCTATGACCGAGCCTTTAAGAAGCTGGTCTGGAAATCTCTTAAACAACTGTCATTGGTAGAGGATAAAGCTGCCTTTTCGTCCAGATCTAAAGCATGGATGACTTTGAAAAACTACATGATCTACGAGGGACATACAGACATAAGAAAGGAGGAAGTGGGAGGGGAGAAAGTGTATGGGGGAAGGGAACAGGCACAGAATTGTAATTTGTGGCAGAAGTATGAATGAAGCATGTCAAGTAGGGCTGCCTGGCATACCCTGACTATCTACGGCCTCCTCAATGTCTTCTAATCTAAACTGTTTTAACAGTTGAGCTCAGGCTAAGGAGATCGGCTTGTGCCTCAGTCCTCTATACCCCTCACCCTATAGCATCTCCCGTTCAGCTGCGGCCCATTTAAGCACTTCATCCCTCCATCTACCCACGAGTGGGGCTGTGCGGAATTTCCAACTCTGCGTGACTAGTCATTTAGCGAGCATCAAGGCCAGCCCCGCAAATGGGCTTGGCAGGGTTGCCTTCTTTGGAAGGGAAAGGATGCCCAAAATACAGGCTACTGTAGTGGCCCATGGGGAGCTAACGGTTGGCCGGGTGAGACCCCGGGTGACCGTAGACCAAAACACCCTCAAGGAGGGGCAAGCCCACATCATATGAATAAAATCAGCATCCAACAGAGAACATCTCGGACCACCCGCGGAGGTGTTAGGGTACCTTTTGTGTATTGTTAGCGCTGTGAAATAGGCCCTATGTATTATCATTAACTGTATAGTTCTTAATAAAAAATTACGGGAAACCCATCCAGGGTGTTCTAACGCCATTGCCCATTCTCTATCAGTCAACTCCCGGGCGAGCATTGCTTCCAACTTGAGATGAAAGCCCTGGAGGGAGTACACAGGAGTACACAGATGCTCCCTGAAACCGCAGTATAACCACCTAACCAAACAGCTCTCATGACCCATGAGATCAACAGCTCGTAATAATTGAAAGGTAGGGGGTTCTTTTTGATCCACCAACCAATGCCTCTGGACTTAGTGTATAATAGCCACATGTGTTAAGAATAAGGTATCCAGGACCGCATTATTACATACAAAGTCGACATGGGGCATCAAGTTGCCCTCCAAGAATAAGGCCCCCACAGTCATAGTACCCGCCAGTGTCTAGCTCCACAGCCTCGCATTTGACAACACTCTGCACCTAGTAGCAGGCCACAGAGTGGAATATTTGGGGCATAAGTAGTAGGTATTTGGCATATTTTATTGCCACCGTTTAATAGTGTAATGCTTTTTGTAGCGGGAAAGGTGAATCCCTCGCTCCGGTGGTTTCAGGGCATAACGCGGCCTAGCTGTAAACGCTGTGGGGAGTAACCTATTTCAAATAGATTAAGGCCAGCCAGCCAACATGCCAACCATGGTAGCTGCCGACAATGCAATTTGCCTTAGAATCAGGGGCCCCCATACCTCATGCAGAAATCGGCAGCTGCATTTTGGCCAGAGCAAGTCTGTGCCCACCCGTCCCCCAAAGTAAAGATGCCAAAAAAGTGTCTTGTGTTTTAAAGATCCAAGTCAGGAGGGCAACTGCAAGACTTACAAAATATAGGATTCTGGGCAGCATAACCCTTTTTGACACTGCCAGCCGGCTGGCCGTCATCAACGGCAATGTAGTCCGGAAAGCCACCTAAGAGAGGAGAGAGTTTAAGGTCCTAATCAGATTCCCATCTACATTGTAAGCACTGGTCCTGTAAATGTATATACCCAGGAACTTGAAGGTAGTGGGTTCCAATCTGAACTGCAATGTACTGCGGGGAATGAGATTTTGATATCAATTTCTGATTATGATCAATTTAATAATTTATCTCATTCGTCACTTTCGGACCGATTTATATCTGTCATTGAGGAAAGGACCACCCCCGCATTGGTTAGACAAACCCCATTAACTGACGCCACTCTGAAGAACCACTTACAACTGATGAAGTTTCAAAAGTTTATATAAAGATTAATTTGAATACGATACAATCCACTCAGGATAAAATCTCAAAGGAATACAAAATACAAAATCAATTAAGACATCAGCTGCTTAAGCTTCGATGTGAAGTGGTTCCTTCTGCGTTATCTGCAGTAAGATAAAAAATATCATCAAGTTAATCTGTCCCTACTCTATGCTATGTGACAATCCTACTTCGCAAGTTCTTCCCTGAAAAGGTGTCAGCAGTTTGACTTCCAAAGAAGTTCAAACTCTCCTAGCCTCTAAAGGAAATCTTAAGTTTCAGAAGCAGTACCCTATCTGCCTACCCATCCGTTCTCTAAGGGTCCTCGGCCTACTGCTCCCTTGCGCTCTGATCTCTCAGCGCATCTGCTCAAGGCATCTACCCTTGCCTTTGCTCTGAGCAATTCACCCTTCTCTAATTGCTCGCTGTTCTCGCTCCCTTCTCCCCGGGGTGCTGTCCCTAAAATACACAATCACCGTGTGGGTGGAACGCCCCTTGACGCCCACCACGGACTTTCCCCGATGATGTCAACTTCCTGCTTCTTCCATTGGTCCACTCCTTGCGTCGTCCGTTAAGTTGACCCTTCTCCTCTGGATGTCATCTTCATCATCTCATCGTCGACATTTATTGATTCCTTCAGATCATGTAACATACAATTTTAGACAAGGCCTTAACTCTATGTCTCTTAACTTGACCCTGCTAGGTCCTGTGAATGGTCTTGTCAAAACATAGTCTACATTCAAAGTGTCTCTCCTCACGTTCAAGCAATAAGCTCCGTCCGGCATTGTCACCTTAAATCTAACAAGTGCTAGACTTCTCGGCTCTCACGTCCACATCAAGCTATTTACGACTTTTACAAGTCCTCTAAATTACATACATTTGACTATGCTCCTGCGAACTCTTGACCAGTTAGGTTACAAACACAAATGACCTAAACTCTTCCAACATTCCTACAGAAACCCTCTACACAGTATAACCTTTGGCATACATTTATATCCGTATTTTTAGCAAAAGCCTTAGTTATACTTAAATACATTCTACATCAAATATATACTACATAGAATACGACTGCATAGAATATAACTTATGCATTTTCCTTGGTTACATCTTTATGTGAGTTCTCTTATACATTTATCCACGTTTCTCCGTTTAAAGTTACACATGTTTAAAGTTACACACGTACACGAATTCTACTGTGCACGTTCGATATTTCCTAAGCATTTCTACATTACCCATCATGTATACGGGCCTTCTAAATCTAATGCATTTTAACATGTAAATACATTTACATTTCCTATACCATGTTATCACTCTTCGTTGGCCTTTTCGTTATAGTTGCCAACTTTACATTACGATATGCGTTTCATTCCTACGTTTATAACATATACATCTAGATATGGTTACTATATACTATATATTCAAATTGCGCTCTCTCAGTTCCCCCCTTTGATGACTTTTAGGAGTCATCACTAAAAGCAATTTGAATACATCTCTTATACCGAACTAGTTACATCAGTTCCTCTTTTTATCGATTCAAGTGTTCTCAGACTTTTATACTGTTGATCTTGTAGAACAGCTAGTCTCCTTTCTTGGTCTCTCATCGATCCTTGTAACTGGTTCGACCTATACCATTTATATAATTTTACTAATCCCAATAATGTAATTATGCAAATTAATACTATTAATACAGGCTTTAAAATATACCAAACTATACTTTTGCCAAGATTTGCAAACCAACTTCCAACCTTTCCCACTCCATTTCCTACTTTTTCCCAAACATTTACTTTTGATAAATCTTCAATTTCTTGATGAATCTGTGTAATGTTCTGTATGACTTTTTCAAGTGGTTTTGAATTATCAGGAATATATGTACAACATTCCTGAACCTTCAGAGCTTTACAAACTCCGCCTTCTTTTGCTAATATCACATCTAAAGCAAGTCTGTTCTGTAAAACCATAGCTCTAATCGACTGCATCTCACCCTCAACTAACATTAATGATCTTGCAGTGCTGGCAGACAATCTATCCACGACTGTCGCTAACCTTCTAATCTTAACATCGTTAAGAATCAAACCTAACAATGGAAACATTGCTCCAAATACATCTCCTACTACTTCTGCATCTCCTACTTCCCTTTTCGTTCTCCTCGAAGCCTTTCCTTCTATGATCGCTAAATCCTTTGCATGATATATTTTGGGGAAGACAATTGCCAAGTAACACGAACCATACCAATTGTCTGGAAGCTTTACATAGGCATTTCTCCCACATACAAAATACACATTCGGAATAGCTTGCATCCCTTTCATAAAATCTTTCGTGTAGTACTCCAGTCTAAAAGAGTGCTCACAACTAACTTCACCTACAAATTCACTCTCATAATACGTTTTGCTTCGAGTTAAACATAACTTTCCTTTCTGCGTTTTATCCAATGCTATTGGACCATTGCTACCTTTCCTTTTATGTGCCTTCTCTTCTTCCGTCCAATCTGTTTTCCATTGTCCTGACATTTTTAGAATCTTCTGCCGTCTGCATCGGTCATCTACTTGTGCTATAAACCTTTTCTCTACTTCTGATACTTTGCAAGTCAGATTATTTCTACGTGCATATGATGTATCTAATGTATCCCAAGGAAGAAAGAATTTAGCTAGTCTATCCTCCTTTTTGTAGTAGTCCCACTTATTCATTTGCTTATAATTTGGAACTTCAGGCAGTACCGAATCATAATTTGAAAAGTAGTACTCAAAACCTTCTCTACCATAAAAAATACTAAGCAGTAAACTACATGTTATCCCATAAGTCAATGGGAGATGGTGATATCTAATGCCTTCGTCTACAGAAGCCGGCAATTGCATACAAACGTAGCAATCTTTGGCCTCCATGGCATCGATATATTCATACAATAATTTGGCATATGCATTTGACCTAAAGTTTCCCTGTGACTCGTCTATGTGTAATCTACGAGCTTCATCTGTAAGTAACGCCTTTTCTCGTATAACAGTGCTCTCCTCCTTCTTTCCCACAAGAGCAGGTTTCAAGGTCGTTACAATTTTTACATTCACTTCTCTTTTATCATTCTCATGTCCTGTTATGTAAGATATCGTTACTACTATGATTATGAGAAATATCACTATTGCTATAAGTGTACCTACTATACATCTAGCTTTTCTGTTTGGGTTGCCGTTCTCCATGTTATCAAAACAGCGTACCTCGTTCTCTAGCGAAAGTTCTCTTTCCAGTCTTTCGTTGCTTGTTTGCTTTCTCAGCCTTTAAAGTGCCTTTTTATCAACAGGTATCTTTTTCACCACAATGTCTTTTTTTTTTCTCTTCTTAGCAGCAGACAACCCTAGCCCTTCTCCGTCCTCTAAATGTAATCCCTAATTTTATTCTTCTTTCCACTCGGTGCTAGGTTATCTTCTTCTTTATAACATATGTACAAAAAGTCTTTTATGCATCAACAATTATTTTTGGACCTGCAGCTTTCACAACAATAATTAACAGTTCAAAACGAATAACTTTTTCTTCTTCTTCGGTCATTTGCTGACCAACTGTTGGAAATTGTAGTCTTTTTAACACTAAATCTTGAATTTTACTCAAACGTGGGGGTCGGGGAAGTGTGAAAGTCAGTAACCCCTCAGTCTCAAGCCCAGGCGCCAACATCCATATCTCCACTGTCACGACTGGATTGAGAGTGGTTACTTTCACACTCTTCACTCTCCCAGATTTCTGTCCCCAATACATCTGCTAGATAAGTCCACTCTGGGGTGGCGTACCTTCTGCAGGGCACACGTACCCTTCTCGATCTTCGTGGACTCTCCGTTCCTGAGTCTGTCGTGTCTTCCTCCTGATCCGATTCTTCAGCGATCGGGGCAAGAGTTCTTTCTTTCTTTCCTTCCGAACTTGGCCTTTTCCTTCTCTCCGGCCAACTAGCTTCTTCACTCTTTGTCTTTCCGCTCCTTGTTCTAGGACCTGTCTCTTGGTCACTCTCAGTCTGCTCGATATCTGTGTCGGACTCCCAATTACTTTCTTCTCCTGAGGCGACTTCGGTCCCACTAGTGTCCTGACCTTCGTCGCCCTGTTCCAACACAGTTTCAGCTTCTTCGATCACCTCCACAGCTTGGCTTTCCCCCTCTATGGCTTCTCCGCTTCCCGCCGGATTTTCATCCGAGAGAGGAGCTGTTTCTTCTGGAGGTGTTGGCACTCTTCGGGTGTGTGAGGCATGTATCCAGTTTGGCAGACCTCCACACTTCACCGCGGTATTCGTTACAAGTATGACTTGAAACGGTCCTCGCCAACGCACGTCTAAGCAGTTCTTCCTGACATGCTTCTTCACCAGGACCCAGTCTCCTGGACTCAGGTCATGGCACAAGTCTTGTACTGATGGAACCTCTGCAGCCTGGACCTGGAGGGACACAGAATTAACGGCATCAGATAGTCCCTTGCAGTAGTCCAAGATCAAATCGTCTGTGATGTTCACTAGCGCTGCAGTCGGAACCGATGGCAATCTCATAGCTCTCCCCATTAGCACTTCATGTGGAGAGAGGCCTGTTTTTCTATCAGGTGTGCTACGTATACTCATAAGAACTACTGGAAGTGCGTCTGGCCAACTCAGGGATGTCGACGAACAAACTTTAGCCAGTCTGGACTTGATAGTACTGTTAATTTGCTCTACGATCCCTGAAGCTTCCGGTCGATAGCTGCAGTGTAACTTCTGATCGATATTTAAAGCTGAACATAGCATCTTCACCACTTCGCTATTGAAATGAGTTCCTCTGTCTGATTCCAAAGAGGATGGCACCCCAAATCTTGGTATCAATTCTCTAAGTAACAGTTTTGCTACTGTAAGTGTATCGCACCTACGTGTAGGGTAAGCCTCAACCCATCTAGAAAATATACAAACAATCACTAGCACGTATTTGAGTCTGTTGCATGGAGGCATTTCTATGAAGTCAATCTGCATCCTATTGAAAGGCCCCCCCGACCTTCCTATGTGACTCAAGGTAACTGGTGTTCTCTTTCCCACATTTAGTTGCTGACAGATTGTACATCGCTGACACACTGCTTCTGCCGCTACTCTAAATTTAGGGTTAAACCACGTCTGTCTGAATACTCTCATCATAGCATCTCTTCCTATGTGTGCTGATCCATGCAATTTCCTTGCCATTGGACTAATTAGTTCATTTGGTAAAACTGCCCTTCCATCGGCGGACACCCAGAAATTCATCTCACTCTTTTCGCACCCTGCTGTTTCCCAGCCCTTTTTCTCATCATTTGGTGCATTTTCCTGTACAGCTCTCAGTTCATCCCATGTATCCACCGTGTCTAACAACATGGTCAATTCAGTCATTTCCTGGATTCCCCCCACTTTTGTATCAGTGTGAGAATATCCCTGCTCTGCGCAATAACGCGCTACCTCATCTGCATATTTATTTCCTAGTGATACAAAATCCGTGTTTTTGGTATGAGCTACACATTTGACCACAGCTATGGCCATTGGTTTTTGCAAAGCCTCTAACAGTAGTTTCACGAATTCTCCATTCCTAATAGGAGAACCCGAGGAGGTCATGTAACCTCTTTGAGACCACAACTGCCCATAATCGTGAACTACGCCGAAACCATACTGACTATCGGTGTATATAGTAACTCGAAGTCTATCGCCTGCTAAGCAAGCACGAGTCAAAGCCACAATTTCAGCTACCTGTGCGGAGTGTACTCCTTCCAGGCAAGCGGCTTCTATAACTCTGGTAATCGTGCATACTGCATAAGCTGCTCTCAGCTGACCGACATCGTTTCTTACGCATGAACCATCAACGAAGAAAATTTCGTCTGGGTCTGTCAATGGCTCATCTACGATATCAGGTCTCGGTTTGGTACATAGTTCAGTCACATCGAGGCAGTCATGCTCTGTACAATTTTCGTCGTCCACTTCATTCGGAAGTGGCATCAAGGTTGCAGGATTCAAGACAGAGCATCTCTTTAGGGTCACATTCTCGGCAGCCAGTATGACCTGCTCGTAGCGTGTGAGCCTGCTATTCGTCAGATGCTGAGTCTTAGTCCTGGTCATTAACAGTTCTACAGAATGTGGTACATACACTTCTAACTGATGTCCCATAACTACGCTTTCAGATCGTTCAATGCTGACACCCGTTGCAGCTACGGATTTGAGACATCCGGGCAACGCTGCGGCTACTGGATCTAATGTAGCCGAAAAGTACGCCACTGGCCTGCGCGCATCTCCATGGACCTGTGCTAATACCGCTAAAGCGCATCCCTCTCTTTCGCAGCAGTAAAGCAAAAAAGGTTTAGTGTAATCTGGCATTCCTAAAGCCGGGGCACGACATAAGTCCTCCCTCAGCTGCAAAAACGCCATCAAACAATCTTTGTCCCATGGTACCGGATCACTTACTCCCTTGTGCGTCAGTTGTAATAACGGTTTTGCCTTCAGTGAGAAGTTGGCTATCCACTGTCGACAATAACCGACCATGCCTAGAAACATCCTGACTTCTCTTTGTGTCGTAGGCGCGTTCATTTTCATAATCGCCTCTATTCTGTCTGGAGACACCTTCCGCTTTCCCTTTTCAATCCTGTGGCCCAAGTATTGCACCTCAGTCTTACAATATTGCAATTTACTTGGAGACACCTTGTGTCCGTTCTCGGCCAAGTGATTTAACAAGGTGATCGTGTCTTCTCTGCAAGCTTCCTCAGTTTCTGACGCAACTAGGAGGTCGTCTATGTACTGAACCAGAACTGACTTCTTGGGCAGTACTAGACTCTCAAGATTTCGTTTCAATAACTGGTTAAAGATCGACGGGCTTTCTGTATACCCCTGAGGGATACGACACCATGTTAAAACGCGATCTTCCAGCTTGAAAGCGAAAAGATACTGGCTCTCTTCATCTAACGGTATCGAAAAGAAAGCCTGGCACAAATCTATCACTGTAAACCATTCAGCTTGGAACGGTATCTGAAACAATATGACTGATGGATTCGGTACCACTGGACAACATGAGACAACAATGTTATTAATCTTTCGAAGATCCTGCACTATTCTGTATTTTCCACTAGGTTTCTGCAAACCCATGATCGGGGAGTTACATGGACTTCCCACGATCTCCTTCAGTATTCCCTGCTTAATCATGGATTCGATTACAGGCTTGATCCCTGCAATCGTCTCTGTCGTTAGCTTATACTGTGGTGTTCTTGGATACTCAGCATGGGGTCTTACCAAGATTTTTACCGGGTCTACTCCTTTGATCAATCCAATTTCTTCCCCAGTAAAATCCCATACCTCAGCTGAGACCTTCTCTCTTAGGTCTTGCGGAAGTTCCTCCACTGTTAAGGTAGGATAAAGTTCCACACATTCCCTTGAGTTTACAACTTTGAAATCTGCGTCCTCATCATTGGTCTGCACTTCTACTCCCTCAGGTGTGCAATGTATCGTGCAATTCAGTTTGCACAGCAAATCTCTCCCTAATAAGCACACAGGACTAGAATCGCAGATCACAAACTGATGTTCGTCACTGTAATTCCCTATTCTTACTGACACTGGTTCGGTCAAGGGATTTGTCATCCTTTTGTTCGCAACTCCTACCACCTGTACCGTTTCTCCTGACATTGGCAGACCCGGGACTACCACAGATCTCAACGTGGATCGAGTGGCCCCTGTATCCACCAAAAAGGTTGTAGGACATCCCGCTATTTCAGCCTCTACGTATGGTCCTCTCTGATCTACTTCCAAGGCGGCTCCTAGAGTACAGTCTTCGTCCCTACTCGCCCACTGCCCTGTAAGAGGATCAACGTAGTAACATTCCTCTCCTCCTACAAACAATGGCATCTGTCTGTAGGTTTTCCCTCCATTTGTGATGCGAGGTGGTTGAGGAAACGGGGCTCGAGGAGTCTGAGTCCCCCCTTTGACAAGCCTGCCCTTCGGGACTACGGCTCCCTTTACCACGTTGTTCTGGACCTCTTCCTCCTCCTGCTCTAATTCCCCTGACTCAACATTGTAAGGACACTCGCGTCGCCAGTGTCCCACCTCATTACACTGATGGCATCTCGTCGTCTTTTTCAGTGTCGCGATATCCATTCTCGGTCTCGGTCTTTCTTCCTCATCTCTGCTCTGATTATTCTGTTTCTTTGCCTGCGTTCCTGTTCCCTGCTGCCGCGGTTTATCCTTTCCAGCAGCTTGCATTTGCACTAGCATTAACTTTTCTTTAAGCTTCTTTGCTTTAGAGTCTATCTCGTCACTACAATACCTTGCATACCTCAGAATCTCGTCTAAAGGTTTGTTCTGCCAACAGATCAGATGCTGTTGGATCATTAGGCATATTTCTGGTCTTAATCCGAGGACAAACTTTGAAACAAACTGTCCTATGTCCTTGGGATCCATCACATCTAACCCGCTGTATTGCTTGAATGCTTTCAGCAATCTTTCGTAAAACTCATGCACTGTCTCTTTCGGCTCTTGGGTAGTCCGATCTATCTTTACCCAGTCTATGTCTTGTACCGGCACTTTTTCTTTTAGCCATGTTATTACTCTCTCGTACTTTTCCATGACCCTATCAGATGGACCATTCGTCCGGGTATCCCTTGATGGCTCTCGAGTGGGCCATTCAACACTGAGCTTGCACGCCGTCCATAGGTCTCCGGGTACTACGATATCGAACAGTGTGTTCAAATCGACCCACAGTACCTTTGAAATCTTCACGAATCTTTCTACCTGCTTATACCACTCGACAGGATTATCTCTAAGCTTTGGGAAGGAATTGGTGAATGCCGCCAAATCCCCCCTAGTCCAAGGCACATGAACGTAACTTCCGTTCGCGATTTCTCGCAAAGGGAAAGCTTCCATTCGCATCAAGCCTGTGTCCTGGGAACCCTCAAGTACACTCCGTCTAACGGAGCCCTTCCTGGACCATCTTTCCTCCCATCTATCTAGATCTCTCCATATTCTGATACTTACGATCAATTCCCTTATGTGTACTTTCAGCGCGATCGTTCTGCGGTCATCCAAATCCTGATCTGTGCATGTTAGCCTGTGGTTACTCTGTAAAGCCTTAGTTCGTGACAGGTCTACCATGTACCTGTTTGCTAAATTAGATAAGTTCTCATGGACTGACCTCGCTCTTCGAGTAATATCTTTGGATAGGAACAGTATCTCATCTGGTGTATACGAGGCTAATCTCTCTAATGACACTGTACCGTCAATCAATTCATCCAGATCTGCCTTCAAACTCATCACGTCAAGCCGTTTTGCTTTTATTTCAGCTTTTAGCATTTCAGTTCTATGTTCTTCTCTCATATCCCTCTCACCTCCACTATGCGCCCTACGCCTGAGCACAGGTGAGTTATGAGGAGTCTTCCTTCCATCTCTTCGTTCCCACCCTTCTAGATCCCAAGCCTTCCCATCTCCACGTGGGGTATGGTGGAATAAGGCTCCGTCCCCCAACCCTACGTTCCGATTTCTCGACTCGGTTTCTCCAGATGTGAGATAGGATCCACCGTTCAGTTCTAATCCATTATAACTTGCTTGTTGTCTGGTATCACTTAACAAAATGAAAGGCCCTCGCCGGTCTTCCGTGTTCCCGTGATCTCTTTCGTGATCACCGGATGCATGGCGAGATGTTTCGCGACTCTCCAAATTCCCATGACTCCTTCCACTGTCCCCGGATGTATGTCGAGACGCTTCGCGGCTCTCCATATTTCCGTGACTCCAATGTCTCGCATTCTCACCTGGGGCATGGTGTGTGCACCTAAAGGTATTCTGGTACTCCTGTGTCCTGCGTTCCCCTTCGCTGAAGGTGACACGAGGCACTTCGCCACACCCTGCACTTCTGTCTTCGCACATTAGTCTATTGCTGTTATCAGTAGGATAAGTATCTCTTCTGCTCTCTTGGCTTCCTCCCCCCCACTCGGGGCTGCTTTCGCCAGCTCCACAATGAGAGAGAATCCTGTTATCCTGCTCTCTCCACTCGGATCCTGTTTCTAAACTTTTATTCCGAGCCTCTTCGGCAGCATCCCATTCTCTCAGGTATTCCCTTAATTCCTTATGGGTTTTCGGTTTTGGTCCCCTTAAGTCCATTGGTCCTCTTCGACCTCCCTGTTCTACCCTGGGACCTGCTGCGGAATCAAATGGGGTACTCCGACTTATTGGTGCTCGTATCTGTCTGTGGGAATTCATCGTGGCATTCCTATTCTCCCCTTCTGCTCTTTCATGGTCCCATCGTGCCTGTTCCTCCTGCTGGACCCCTTCTGGGTTATAGATTGACACAATAGGGCCTATGGTGACCGGGACCTGCAAAGCATCCGGCATTTGGTATGACCTAGCGCATTGCGTCTCCGGCACCTTCTGGACCACAAATCTTCCCACCACTCTCTGTTCAGGACTAGTTTGGGGTATTTCTACGGTCTTAGTAGCGTCCCACTCCGATACCGGGATCGACTTATACTCTCCCCACCTAGTTCCGTCTACTTGCGGTAATATGGGACTCGCAAGTTCACCGCTATATGGAGGTGGTCTGTCTGTTAACAACCTGTCTATTAGATCCTCCTCCGACTCACTTTCCTCATCTTCCTGTTCTAGAGGTTTCCTTTCTCCCGTAGCCTCTATCATGGTGAACAGTTTATCCGCTTCTATCTTTTGTACCCTCCATTTCTTAGCTTCGTCGTCCCATTTAGCATCCTGCACTGCTTTTACCGATCTTCTCACTCTTTCTTGTCGCCTCTTTACGCCCCTTTCGTGTGCTGTTCTAAACCACACACCAAGAGCTTCAAATTGTGTTGGCCTCGGTAGAGGTCTCATTGAAAGCATTGTCGCCTTCAGTTGGTTCAACACTTCTAATTTAAACGTTCCAAATCTTGGAAACGCTAGTTCTTTTTGCCCTTCTGTTAGCCTATGCCACTCGGAAATCCATAATATCGAGTGTAAGCCTACATTGACTGCCATATGATATGCAGGTGTGCCTTCTGGTGGAGCTTCTTCTCCGGCATATAAATTTCTCCTTTTCTTTTTAAAGATTTTTCCTAAACTCTTAAAACACTTCATTTTGATATCGTACGATATTTCTTCCTTATTTGCGTCTTGATAACAACCACCAATCCCTGTGCGACTCTCGCTAATCAGCCTATCCCAGCACGGTTCTATGCTGACTGACCAATCTCAGCGCGGCTCTACGCTGACGTCACTTCTCCCTTCTTCAGCAGCTTCCCTCGTTTCTCAACTCGTCTCACGATCTCACATGCGTTTCCATTCATACATTTGAAAAATGACTACTTCCGTCCAAGCGATCACTTTTCTCTGACTGTACGGCCACAGTCTAACTGTAATTGCTACCTCAACTGGCACAGCGTCTTTCCTCTTACGGTCGGACACTTGCCTCAACTGATAGGTTACTTACACACAGTGAACGTACGACCAGCGTCCGCTACTCATTCACTCACACATACGCTCCCCCTATCATCGGTCTGTCGGGAAATCAATGGTACCTCATGACCCCCTTTCAATGGTAGACAAATTACTCTAGGTGTTCGATACACCTGAACCACTTAAGTCCTCTGGACATAAGATTTCATCCAGTTGCGCGCGCTCACAACTTTCCCTCAATCACACTACAGGCATTCAACTCCGCTTGACATTACAACACAGGAACAACATAAAACACCGCAATCTTACAACGCATGACCCTTATACTCACTCTCGACCGACTCTGCTGTTTTTCTCTCGACGCACCATCAGCACCGTCTTCGGCTGCAATTCTTCTTCTGGTCGACGATGACTAGGGACCTTGGGGTAAACTAACCTGGCCTAGGTCGTCTTCCTCAAGAAGATAACCATCATACTCTGCTACCAACTGCGGGGAATGAGATTTTGATATCAATTTCTGATTATGATCAATTTAATAATTTATCTCATTCGTCACTTTCGGACCGATTTATATCTGTCATTGAGGAAAGGACCACCCCCGCATTGGTTAGACAAACCCCATTAACTGACGCCACTCTGAAGAACCACTTACAACTGATGAAGTTTCAAAAGTTTATATAAAGATTAATTTGAATACGATACAATCCACTCAGGATAAAATCTCAAAGGAATACAAAATACAAAATCAATTAAGACATCAGCTGCTTAAGCTTCGATGTGAAGTGGTTCCTTCTGCGTTATCTGCAGTAAGATAAAAAATATCATCAAGTTAATCTGTCCCTACTCTATGCTATGTGACAATCCTACTTCGCAAGTTCTTCCCTGAAAAGGTGTCAGCAGTTTGACTTCCAAAGAAGTTCAAACTCTCCTAGCCTCTAAAGGAAATCTTAAGTTTCAGAAGCAGTACCCTATCTGCCTACCCATCCGTTCTCTAAGGGTCCTCGGCCTACTGCTCCCTTGCGCTCTGATCTCTCAGCGCATCTGCTCAAGGCATCTACCCTTGCCTTTGCTCTGAGCAATTCACCCTTCTCTAATTGCTCGCTGTTCTCGCTCCCTTCTCCCCGGGGTGCTGTCCCTAAAATACACAATCACCGTGTGGGTGGAACGCCCCTTGACGCCCACCACGGACTTTCCCCGATGATGTCAACTTCCTGCTTCTTCCATTGGTCCACTCCTTGCGTCGTCCGTTAAGTTGACCCTTCTCCTCTGGATGTCATCTTCATCATCTCATCGTCGACATTTATTGATTCCTTCAGATCATGTAACATACAATTTTAGACAAGGCCTTAACTCTATGTCTCTTAACTTGACCCTGCTAGGTCCTGTGAATGGTCTTGTCAAAACATAGTCTACATTCAAAGTGTCTCTCCTCACGTTCAAGCAATAAGCTCCGTCCGGCATTGTCACCTTAAATCTAACAAGTGCTAGACTTCTCGGCTCTCACGTCCACATCAAGCTATTTACGACTTTTACAAGTCCTCTAAATTACATACATTTGACTATGCTCCTGCGAACTCTTGACCAGTTAGGTTACAAACACAAATGACCTAAACTCTTCCAACATTCCTACAGAAACCCTCTACACAGTATAACCTTTGGCATACATTTATATCCGTATTTTTAGCAAAAGCCTTAGTTATACTTAAATACATTCTACATCAAATATATACTACATAGAATACGACTGCATAGAATATAACTTATGCATTTTCCTTGGTTACATCTTTATGTGAGTTCTCTTATACATTTATCCACGTTTCTCCGTTTAAAGTTACACATGTTTAAAGTTACACACGTACACGAATTCTACTGTGCACGTTCGATATTTCCTAAGCATTTCTACATTACCCATCATGTATACGGGCCTTCTAAATCTAATGCATTTTAACATGTAAATACATTTACATTTCCTATACCATGTTATCACTCTTCGTTGGCCTTTTCGTTATAGTTGCCAACTTTACATTACGATATGCGTTTCATTCCTACGTTTATAACATATACATCTAGATATGGTTACTATATACTATATATTCAAATTGCGCTCTCTCAGTACCAAATGGCAGACTGGGACTGTTGAAACTATCAAAAGGAATATGCTACAGACTTTGAGGCTTTTAGCTACAAGCCAGATATTCCAACAAACTGTGCGAATAAGCTGGCTATGGGTTGCATGTCCACTTAGATCTCTAAAATATAATAACATGTCATCTGCATAAAGTCTTACATAGTTAAGTGCCTCGCCTATCTGGATGCCACATGGGGCCATAATATGATGTAATTGTTGTGCTAGAGGTACTAACACTAGTAAATATTTGATATGCCCGAGCGATGGTGGCGCCTATTTTATCCTGAGCCGTGGGATTTGAATAAAGCAATTTTCACCCATTGGAGGTTCTCCAGGGGCAGTCCAAACCTGGCCAATACTGCCAGCATGTATGACTAACTCAGGGTGTCGAACGTTTGGCGCACATCCAATGATAAACAACCTGCCTGCGGAGCTAGTGTGGATGCGGTGTGCATCAGTGCATGGAGACGGCGTATATTGAGGGAGGTACGGCCTTTGGGTATGAACCCACATTGGTCTAGATGTATCAGTTTGGGTAGGAGGGGAAGCAATCTAGACGCCAAGGCTTTGCTGAGTATTTTATATTCATTTTTCATTCATTCAAAAAACTTTATTTCGGTTTGTTTATGAACCATAAAAGTACAGAACACATTTTAGACATTGAATAAATACACATATTACATCCCAGTTGATATACATAGACTACAAATTTCCATTTGGTGGCGGAGTCCCATTAAAATTCCTAAGACAATAAGATATATATTAACAAATTTAAAAAGTTAAAATACAGTAGAAGCCCAAAGTCTTCCTGGATGTGTTATCCAACAACAGCCCAGGAGCTTTGTTACTTCCGAAGCATTCTCCGTTTTATTAGCCACATAGAGAACAGAAACTTGGCAACGGCTGTAACTATTAGTGCATTAGTATCGGATTTTAAAATTCTAAAAAACTCTAGATAATTCCTAACTCCCAGGTTCAGACATAGCTGTTTAATCCATTTCTTTCTACTGTTGCTATAGGCAGGACAGAACAAGATTGCATGCATTAGGGTCTCAGAGTTTTCACATCCTGGGCAGGGGCGAGCTGGGCCCTCTTTCCATTTGTCTGTATATGAATACAGGGGCAGTGTGCCACATCTAAACTGTAGATACAACTTCTTTGCTAGAATCGGTTCTATCACATCTAGTTCCTTCTCAAAGCTGTAAACATTCTTGTGATCTAAAAAGCTATCGGTGAGACTGGAGGGCCTGGCTGATTGAAGAGCTTCCTGTAGATTATGATGTTTTATGGTCTCAGCCAGGGTTTGTCTCGAGATAACTTGGCATGCAGCCTCAGGATTGGACCACAGGTTCTCCAGTCCAATCCTGGTCGCCTACCCCCTTATAAATGATAGCCACTGTATCCTACCTGCACCCTGACAGGCCATCACGGTCTTCAATTCTTCTCTATAGCTCTCAAGCTCCGGGACACTCCACAATCTTCGCCAATAAAGGAGCGGGCGAGAGGCAATTACTTCTGCAATTGGCCTCAGATTTAAATCCAGCCTTAATGGTATTAGCGGTGTGCTTTTTGGTAGAGTGAGCAGCTGCCTAATAAAGTTATTCTCGGTAACACCGATCTCATTTACTGGTCGGTGCCCCCAAAGTTCCGCCCCGTAGAGGGTGGAAGATCTGGCTTGAACTTTGTATATTTCTAGCGGAGCACTCACTAGTTTATGCACACAAGTTTTCTGCACTTTTAAGATTCCCCCGCGGCCTGTGACAGCCCTGGATTAGTCTTAGACATTTGAGTGTCCCACCCCATTTTGTCGTTCAGTGTCAAACCTAGGTAGACAAAGTTATTTACCCTTTCCAGGGGTCGTCCATCGATTTTCGGGTGGGGGCAATTAATTGTGCTGGCGTTAAACACCATGTACTTTGTTTTATCTATGTTAATCACCAGGTTCCTTTTCTTACAGAATTCGGTAAATTGGTCTAACACCCGCTGCATCCCCATTGGTGTTTTTTAAAGCAGCAGGGTGTCGTCCGCAAACATTAGTGCAGGGAATTTAGCGCCAGCTAAATTAGGGGCATCAATATATTTTGCGCTGGTCAGATCTTCTATAAGGCCATTTAGAAAGAGGGAAAATAGTGTGGGGGCAAGTACACACCCCTGCCTAACCCCTTTCTTGATTGGAAATGCCCTAGACAGCTGGTCAGATTTACCAAAGCGTACCTTCGCGAAGGTTCCTTCATGGAGTCTTTTAAGTTGATGGCACAGGTAAAGAGGGATCCCCATGTTGATTAGTATGCTCCACAATTGGTTCCTATCCACCATATCAAAGGCGGATTTGAGGTCCACAAATGTTAGATACAGGCTACCCCCATCCAAGACCACATGCTTCCAATAAAGTACCTGGAGCCGTAGTAATTGGTCGATGGGCGATGTTTTGGCTCTGAACCCTGCTTGCAGGTGGGAGAGAATATTATTCTCTGTAATCTAATCCTGCAGGCGTTGTAAAAGGCGTCTGGCATAAATTTTTTGTGTGACATCAATAAGGCTAATTGGCCTGTAGTTTGATGGTACCAGCGGGGAGCCCTTTTTATAAACCGGGATGATTTCAAGTTCAAGTTCAAGTTCGAGCATTTATATAGCGGACTACTCACCCAGGGGGTCTCAAGGCGCTAGAGGGAGGGGTTCATTATTTGTCGAATAGCCAGGTTTTCAGTTCCTTTCTGAAGGAGGTGTGGTTCTGAGTAAGGCAGAGGTGGGTGGGGAGTGAGTTCCAGGTCTTGGCAGCCAGGAAGGAGAAGGATCTGCCACCCATGGTGGATTTTCAGATGCGCGGGACTGCGGCGAGGGCTTGATTGGATGATCTTAGTTGGCGGGTGGGTTTGTAGAAGGACAGTCGAGTGTTGAGGCATTCGGGTCCTAGATTATGAAGGGCCTTGTGTGCGTGGGTGAGAAGGCGGAAAGTGATTCTTTTGTTGACGGGAAGCCAGTGGAGGTCTTTTAGGTGTCCGGTGATGTGATCTTGGCGCGGTATGTCTAATATGAGTCTCGCTGACGCGTTTTGGATGCGCTGGAGTTTTTTCTGTAATTTTGTTGTAATTCCGGCGTAAAGTGTGTTGCCATAATCCAGACGACTCGTGATCAGTGCATGGGTGACAGTCTTTCTTGTTTCGAGGGGGATCCAGCAGAAGATCTTTTTGAGAGTGCGAAGGACGTTGAAGCAGGAGGACGAGACGGCGTTGACTTGTCTGGACATTGAGAGAGAGGAGTCTAGAATGAAGCCGAGGTTACGTACATGGTCTGTGGGTGTGGGTGCTGTGCCTAGAGCGGAAGGCCACCAAGAGTCGTCCCAAGCTGAGGGGGAGGATCCTAGGATGAGCACCTCCGTTTTGTCTGAGTTAATTTTTAGGCGGCTCTGTTTCATCCATTCGGCTACTTCTTTCATGCCTTCGTGAAGATTGGTTTTGGCGGTGTTGGGGTCTTTGGTGAGGGAAAGGATTAGCTGGGTGTCGTCGGCGTAAGAGATGATGTTGAGGTTGTGTTGACGCGCGATAGAGGCGAGAGGACTCATGTAGACGTTGAAGAGGGTGGGACTGAGTGAGGATCCTTGAGGTACGCCGCAGATGACTTCTGTGGCCTTTGAGTAGAATGGGGGAAGTCGGACTCTCTGAGTTTTTCCAGCTAGGAACGAGATGACCCAGTTCAAGGCTTTTCCTTGTATGCCGATGTTGCTGAGGCGTTGTATAAGGGTGCTGTGGCAGACTGTGTCGAAAGCGGCGGAGAGGTCGAGTAGGATGAGGGCCACTGTTTCTCCGTTGTCCAGGAGTGCTCGGATGTCATCGGTCGCTGCAATGAGGGCGGTTTCGGTGCTGTGTTTGGCTCTAAATCCGGATTGAGATGGATCAAGGGAATTGTTGGATTCAAGAAAGGCGACGAGCTGGCTGTTGACGGCTTTCTCAATGACTTTGGCCGGGAAAGGGAGGAGGGATATGGGTCGGTAGTTTTTCAGTTCTGAGGGGTCTGCTGTGGGTTTTTTCAGAAGGACGCTGAGTTCGGCGTATTTCCAGATTTCTGGGAAGGTGGCAGAGTTGAAAGAGCAGTTGATGACATCGCGGAGATGGGGTGCGATGATGGAGTCAGCTTTGTTGAAGATGTGGTGGGGGCAGGGGTCAGAAGGAGAGCCAGAGTGGATAGAGTTCATGAGGCGAATGGGGTCTTCAGTGGTAATTGGGTTCCAGGCACTGAGGTTGTTAGTTGGAGGAGTGGAATCTGAAGGGGGTGGGTCGGGTTGATCACTGGGAGTATTCTTGAAGCTGTTGTGGATGTCGGCAATTTTGTTGTAGAAGAAGGAGGATAGTGCGTCGCAGAGGTCTTGGGAGGGAGTGATGTTGTTGGATGCTGCGGTGGGGTTAGTGAATTCTTTGACTATATTGAAGAGTTCCTTGCTGTTATGAGAATTGTTGTCCAGACGGTCTTTGAATGCTGATTTCTTGGCGGATCGAATCAGTTGGTGGTGATTGTGGGTGGCTGTCTTGAGGGAGGCCATATTGTCTGAGGTTGGGTTTTTTCTCCAATTCTTCTCCATGGTGCGGCATAGCTTCTTGGATTTTTTAAGTTCATCATTGAACAAGGGAGCCTTTTTGCTGGCTGATTTCAGCTGGTGCTTTTTCAGGGGTGCTAATTCGTCCGAACTGTGGGTAATCCATTGCCTGAGGTTGGTGGCCGCTTGGTCTGGGTCCATTGAGGGGGTGGGAGGGTTATGGTTGAGTGATGTGAGGAGTTGGTCGGTGGTGATTTTGTTCCAGTTTCTCCGGGGAATGGGTTGTGGACGGTTGTGAGTCAGGGTGAGTATATATCTGAAGTGAACACAGCTGTGATCCGTCCAGTGGAGAGCTGTAGTGCGATCGAAGGAGATGTGCTTGCTGGAGGTGAAGATAGGGTCGAACGTGTGTCCGGCTGTGTGAGTAGGGGTGTCAACAAGTTGTTTGAGACCGAGATTGGCCATGTTGTCCAGAAGGGTGGTGGTGTTGCTGTCAAGTATGTTTTCAAGGTGGTAGTTGAGGTCTCCTAGAAGAATGTAGTTCTCGGAGGCGAGGGCGTGCGGGCTGATGAAGTCGGTGATGTCGTCGCTAAATTGAGTGCGGGTGCCTGGAGGCCTGTAAATGAGGGTGCCTCTAAGTGTGGTCCTGGGGTCGGTGTGGATCTGGAAGTGGAGGTGTTCAGCGGTTGCAAGATTGTCGTCGGAGCTGGTTGTGATTTTGATGGTGTTTCTGTGGACGATGGTGATGCCTCCTCCAGTTTGATTGATGCGGTCTTTTCGAATAATCTTGTAAGTGTCCGGTATGGCTATGGCGATGTCGGGAGCAGAGGATGCGTTCATCCATGTTTCGGTAAGGAAGGCGATGTCAGGTGACGCAGTGTCGATTAGGTCCCAGAGTTCTGTAGCGTTTCTGTGGACCGAGCGGGTGTTCAGTAGGATGCATTTCAGGTGGTTGGGTTCGGAGATGTGTCTGGAGGAAGTGGGTTTGGTGAGGGTCCTGAAGCAGTTGAACTTGCAGAAGAGGCAGGCGAATGGGCCGTGGGTGCGTCCTGGGGTGGATTCGCAGCATTGCGGTGTGCGTCCGGGGTTGAGGGCGAGGAGAGTTGTGGCATCATATGTGACTCTAGTGGGTTGGGAGTGGCGGAGACCAGGGGGACAGGCGCTGGGCGCGGTCCAGGCGCGGACGGGCGTAGACGGGCTTACCTTTGGCGCACCTTCGGCGCGACTGGGGCGCGAACGCTGCGCGTGAACACTGCGCGGAAAGGCATCCCTAGCCAGGTGCTAGGGAGTTCTTGTCCGTCCAAAACGGCATTAAAATGAACAGTCAAGTAGGGGACCCATATCTTCAACTCATCTCTATAAAGATCACCAGGAATCCTGTCCAGCCCCGGGGCCTTATTAGGTTTCAATGCTAATACCGCTAGTGTCACTTCCGACAAAGTAAATAAAGGAGGGCACCAGCTAGGATTCAACCACAGAGGAGAACTTGGCAGCTCAGGAGTTAGGGAAGCAGGACTAGAGTAAAGATCTTTGAAGTAAGCACACCAAACTTCCTCAGCGATGTTAGGGTCGATCTTAGACTTGCCCTCTGCCTTCCCGGTGTGAACCAGGTTCCAGAAGGATTGTGCATCTTTCACAATCAGTGCCTGTTTGATTGCCTGCCATCTCTCAGTTTCCCATTCAGATTTTGCATGGAACAGGAGATCCTTATAAGCCTTCCTTGCAGTCATAATGGAAGTCATACTGCCTGTTTTAAGAGCAGATACTAAAATAGTTTTTGCCCTCCTACATGACTGGTTATACCAGGGATTAGAGTTCCGTGGCTGCCGTTGGCTCTGGTTGGAGGATTTGTAAAAACTGCCTGCCAGGGTCTTCATTAATTCTTTATGGATTTCTACAGCCTTTGCGCCTGTCGCAAAATTTGAGGCACTCTCATTCAATGTTAGCACCCGCTCTAGCTGGGGAATTACACTATTGTACAGGAAAGCCAGATTTTCTGGTGAGGAATTAATAGTGGCCCAACGGATTCTTTTCCCACCCTGTATAATTCTAATCTTACTTGATACAGCGTCAGCCTCTTGTGGCACCGCCTCAGGCTGTGGCAGATCCAACTCTACTACCAAAGGGTTGTGATCACTTTCCAAGCGATCATGTACCTGGAAGTTACAAATCATTGGCCATAAGGACAAGCTAGCCATAAAATAGTCAATTATTGACGAATGGCCCATTCCATTATAAGTACACTTTCCTGGGCTATCCCCTGGAAAGCGACTGTTACATGCTCTAAGTGAATGTGTATACGTTAAGGATGTGAGCTGCATGACCATAGGTGACCAGGATTTAGTTTGGTAGACATTAGGGAATGGAATCTGGCAGACGTCATCCTCATCTGATGATATCTGAATGGCCCCCCCAAGTGGTTCATAGTGGCAGTTAAAGTCTCCCCCTATTAACACCTTAGTCTCGCTAGGGAGACTATTCAATAAATTAGTTAAGGCCTCTAGAGTCTGTGAGGTCCCTCCCACACGAACAGGACGTGAGTAAATGTTAATAATTGCCAATTTAGGTGTTTTTGGGCGAGCTAAGAGAATGCATAATAAGTTACAGATATTAGTGCTAATCCTTTTAACAGAAAACCCAAGATGGACACCCACCCATATAGTCAGGCCACCAGATGGCCTGCCTCTAGCACCCTTTATGGCGAGTTCAGTGTAGGTAACATACCCCATTCTATGGAGGGCGGTCGTAGCCCATGTTTCCTGAAATATACAGATTCCATGAGTATCCACAAAATCACACCAATCAGTGCTGTCTAATTTTGTAGCCAAACCCGCCACATTCCATGATAGGGCCGCTAAATGTCTGCTTTGTCGGCTAGGTGGCTCAATTGACTGGTTGGAAGATGTAGCAGTTCCTACGATTGGGTCGCCTGAATCAGGGCACATTTGTCCCTTAAAGGAGTCATGGCTAAATGTGGGGGATTTGGCCATTTGGGATATAGAGAGAGCAGTGGTAGATTGGGGGAATATAGACATCAACCTAGTCCCACTCTGTGCGTCCACCCAAGCTAGCTCCCCTTTACCGCCTTTGAACTAGTTAAGGGAGGGGTGGTGGAAACTGGAAGTCAATCACAGCCATCGAAACAGGAAAGAACACAATATCTGTTAGAAATTTCCAACGGGGTAAAAGGGATCAAGTGCTCCATACTCCTGCTCCCATACGAATGGTCTGACCCCCCTGGAAGCATGCTGTGGCCACCAACGGGGACTGTATTCCAACCTGATGTGTTCCCAGTAGGCAAGGGCCTAGGCGGATGACCCGTGTATCTGTTATAGGGTGGCATGTACGCATTCTTATTGGGGTGAGGATCAGCAAGCCTTACGGGGAAAAAAGGGGGAGTCACAAGCGATCTAGGATAAAAATATGTTAGATCGTGTGGGACTATGGCAGTGTTCAAGTTCCCCGAGGACCTTGTTAGTATACATCTGACTGCCTCTGGGTCCCTAAAGTTTATTACTACAATATCTCCCTTGATGTTTTTTTCCCTGCTGCCCAACCAAGGGAGGCGCCTGACGTGGACTATCTCTCTGTTAATGTAGTATGGGAGTGGTCTATTTTGTCCTAGCCAATGGAGAATTTTGTTTTTTAGCTGGGGATGCCCCTCCCTTTTACCTGCCTCTAAAGTAGGGACTCCTGTGAGTACGACTACGAAAGGCACAGCCTCGGGGGGTAATTCAACATTATGGCCCTCTAGTTTATCATTAGTGGGCAAGCTCAACCTTCTCCTTCCCAATTGCTGGTTCGTGACGCTGGGGTTATCCCCTCCCTTCTGTGGTTCTCTAGCAGCCTGGGCTATAGATTTTGCCACTGTTGCCACAGGCACCTGGGCATGCTGGGATGCTGGAGTTTTCCGTTGGATATTACTGGGGGAATTGTTAGCTGTATTATTATCCTTACTGGAGCTCTTGAGAACAACTGCTGCTCTCGGTTTGTTATTGCCAGAAGGTTTGTTAGCTCAAATATTGCCATTGTTAGGACCCTTAGAGGCAACCAGAGTAGGGGCAAGGGCAGTTGGAGTCTGAGGTGGAATCGTCGATGAAGTGGTGGGCCTTAGGATGTTCATAGAAGGCCCTACCACAACTTTATCAACATACAATGCCTCTAAATTACCAAGCCGTTGTTCCACCCTCTTTAGAATATCCAATATAGGAAGCATAAAGGACCTAAATAGCTGATCTATGGAATCCCACGGGGTACCAGAGAGTGGTAAAGCTTCTTGACAAAGGGGGGAAACTACCCCAGCTTCACTTAATAGGTTGGTATCAGGCAATATAACATTTGTGTCTAGAGGTGCTATTGCCGCTGGCACTATGTCAGATGGTGCTGGGGCCTTAGTCATAGTTACAACAGTGGTCTTACTTTTCAGGGATTTACCGAACTCGGAATGGCTAAGCTTACCCCTCTGAGGTGCACCCCCCCTTCTCCTTTTAGATGGTGGTGGGCCAGGGGGTTTGGTCATGTGTAGCATCTTGCCCTTCCTTTTAGGCAACTCCCTAGCTGGAGCACAAGGCACATTTGCAACGTCTAGTCCTGTGCAAGGAGCGCATGAAGACAACACATTAGGTGAAGGACCGATGGTTGCTGTACCAGGGAGCGGTGGAGTGTCTCTGAGGAGTAGGGGAAAATTGTCCAAGGGCAGTGGATCTTCACTGTAGGTATCGGTGTCAGTATCCGGCAGGACAGATATAGGCGCCAAATCAGTAAATGGTCTATTTTTCAGGAGCTCGATAGAGCGGCGACGTTCAATCCTACGCTCAGTCAACAGGTTATGCTTATCCAAATCCACAGAGGCCCTGGTGAAGTAGTTCTCCAATGTAACTTAGCTGTCCCCCGCGGTTATCGGTTTGTCACAATTTGTAGACATAATGATGTAATCCTACCTTCCCCTTGAGAATGAAGGCGTAAGAGGGGTGGCCCGTCCCGTCCCCGGACGGCCACAGACGGCCCGCCCTTTGCCCGGGCTTCGCCCGGCTCGTCCCGCGAAGCGTGGAGAATGACTGACACAAATAGAGGAAATGGAGGTCCGAAGGCGGGGCTCACAGGTGCGCAGGACAGGTGGTCAAGGCCGAGCAGGGACTCCTGGGAGAGTGAGTCCCTGCTGCGCTACAATGCCCGTCCTGTGAGCAGCCCACACGCCCCGTGAAAGAACGCCACAGAGATCAGCGCTGCCTCCAGGCAGCGCGAGGAGTGGGGGCTACAACAATGCCCAGGCGAAGAACAGGAGCTGAAGCCGATCCCAACAGGTACGGGCGGCAAGCACACACACGAACAGGAAAGCGTTTATATTTAGTATTAAGAAATGACAAGGGTCTGTAAGACGTAAGGTCAGTCAGGCCTTATCAGGCTTCAATAAGGAGGTCATTATTGCTTTCCTAGTCGTGGGAGGTAGAGTGCCCTCTGTAAGTGAGGTGGGATAAAATGGCAGTCATTTCAGGACTAGTTCTGCTGTGTAAATGGAATAGAATTCAATGGGGTGCCCATCGGATCCCAGGGTCCTATTACGGACCAAAGCATTTATATCACTACAGATCTGTTAAAGTGAGTGGGGCAGCAGTAACTCCTCAGCCTGTAAATCAGTAATAGTTGGGAGGTCTATGGCTCCAAGAATGAGAGCGGTCACACCCACAGTATCAAGCGAGGGAGCCATGTATAGTTTAATGTAAAATTCCTGAAACATCCTATCGATATCAACTTGGGTAGTGACCAGGGTGCGGTGGATATCATAAATCATTAGGATTGGCATGGAAGAGGTTTGTGGTTTAATCAGTAGCGCCAACGTGCTGGCCCTATCAGCCTCTGCTTGTGTACGTAATACATAAGATGTCTGGGCTTTGTCACCATACCCCATACCTTAGTGCCTAGATGGTATTTTTACATCATAGGAAAAGCATAGCTCTTCTCCCTGGAAAGGCCCCTCTCCAGTTGTGTTGTAACCAAACATGCATCCCCATAATATCAAAGCACAGGTTTTCAGCAGCCGCAGCTATGCTAGCATGTTATGTCTAGGTGCTAGGGACTGACTAGAACAGAACAACAAGGGGCAGTGTTTATCATCCTTGCTCACAGTGTTCAGACTAAACTCCAGGAACAGGCAGAGAACGCAGACAGTTCTTACATGAAAGGCACAAACAGTCTTGCAAAATAAAGTAATTAAGTAACGTGCGCAAAAGCAGCATCATGGCAGCAGAGCTCATGCTAACTTAGCAATGTGGAAAAAGACCCCAAAGGCTATATGACACCTTCCCCTTGGTATCAGCTCCCCAAAATAAAGTGGGTGGTTAGTGTTCAGCAGTGACTGAATCTCACTAGATGTTCTAGCCTAGCCGCAGTGAGAGCCACTTCTTGCTGAAATAATATCGCTTTGAGCCTGCTTAGTTTATTGAAATCCGATTTCAAAATTAGAATGGAAGGCCAAATGGAACTATCTACAATGCAATGCAGGGGTGGAAAAAGCACATTGCTACAGCAAGTAACACATTGTGAAAATGTTGCTATAAATTGGGTCCCTGCCCATAAGCCACAGCAGACTTGTTTGTTCAAAATTAGATAACTGCCATTAGAAAGCAGCGTGAGAGCAGGAATTATTGCTGGGACAGGCATACCTTTTAAGAAACAAGCTAGATTAGGTGCGGACACATTACAAGCGCCTTGTAACTTAACGTGTTTACAAACTAAAGAATGTCCTACTGTGGAATCGCACTCCTGCCCTGTAACGAAAACTTCAGTATCCTCTTGGTTACATCTATAGGTGAAAGGCAAGGTCCACACTTTGGGAATAAACACACTTTCAATTGGTTCAAAGCAGCCTATCGGGAAATGTTTTATGCAAGATTTAAACTGAATTAGGGAGAAAGGTAAATAAATAACGTCATGAATTAACCAATCAGTTTCTGCCACTGAAAATGGCAAGTGATCTAATTGTTAATTGTGTAATAGCGTGTAGGTTGCATCTCTCATGGACATGAATTTCTGTTTCAGTTAAATTAAATGGTAAAAATTAAGCAGTAGCTTTCAAATAATCTCACATTACTTTTCCCATTTTGAGAGTCTGTAATGTCCATGCACATTTCATCACAGATTGTAATTGATTTTGACCATATAATAACTCAGATACATAACTTTGAAATATCAATAACAGATGAAATAATGTTATCTAATGTATAAATTCAGGAAGACAATTCATGCTATTGTCGACAACTGCAAGTACCTTCTCCAAATGTGCTTGGTAAATTTGATTTGGCACAGTAGTAACGCAGCCTCCATCTGCAAAAGTTTCCATAATTCATTATAAGCCGCATAGATAAATATTTTTGATCGTGGGGTTTCAGGACCCAAGATAAAAATCAGCCAATTTGATTTTATTCAACAAGAGGGACAGGTGTTGTTTCACCGACGACAGAGTAGAGTGTTCCAACCATTGTTGGCACAATTTCACCACTGAGTATGTGGTGACAGAGTGTGAATGTGGGTAATGAGGATCGGGTCTAGTATGTGTGAAATCAGTCGTTGCATTATAAAAACACAGTTGACATGCATTTGAACTGGTTTGCCACAATAATCATCCTGAGGGGTCAACATAGGGGACAATGAAACTGGTATTTCGTAAAAGAGCATGTAGTACATCGATGGTATCATTTGTGTGCTTACACTAGTTATCATACTCAACCAATGATGGAATGGATGGAATATTCAGATTCTTGGCAGTGGTCAAGCCAAAACAAGTGGTTTGGTGGAGTGTCATTTCAAAATAATATTCCAATTGGAATTAGGCATGCACAATGTAAAGCTTTGGTTCCCTGGACATGCCAGGACTTCGTACCCAAAATTGATTTCAAATCAATGGTATCTTTCAAGTTATCATAACCCGGTAACGCTAATTCATTTCTAAAAGAATTGGAATATATACATTTCGTGTGTGTCAGAATAAACTTTGATTGAGATGGCAATTTTAATTGCAAGAAATAGGATTCTGGATTGGAAGTGTTGTAACTAGTGAAATAGGTGAACTTATTTCTAAGCGTCTTCGAACTTCCCTATAAGGGAGTTGGACAATGTTCCCACTGAGTGTACTTAAATGCAGAGCTCAACGTGTTAGTTTTGTGCAAATAAAGGTGGCCATTATGTTGATAGCAGAATAAATTAGCGTAATTGGCAGAATTTAAATACAAATCTTCAGCATCAAAAACAGCATATCAGCAAACAATGAATGTACTGCTTGTACATCCCAATCATCAGAATGTATGTCCTGTGTCAGCACATTTCCTAATGAAATGCGAAACACGTATGGTATCTTGCCATCTGCAGCAGGGAAAGCCAAAATATTCACAAGGGCTTTATCATGTTTCATGATGTGGGATGATGTATGTGGAGCCAGAATTCCAGCGAGCACATTTACAGCACAGCGTTCTGGCATAAAATGACCATTGAGGAGCAAGAAAAATACGGTCACAAATTTAATTGACATGAAAAGGAAAACAAGGATAAGTACAAAACAGATGTAGTTCCAGGGTGGGACCAGGTACGTTTTTTTGAACCAAGAGATGAAAACCCTCATCGTTGATGGTGGAGATGTCACAGAAGAAGACGAGGAGGAACAGTCATACAAGAAGCTTGTATGGTCCCCATACTAACTGCTTGCCTTCACGTTCATTAAAGGTGGTAGTACAGTATCAGCGTTTTGATGTAAAGGACTATTCGGCAATTCAATATGGCAGTCATCCGCAGCATATGTGTTCGACATCAGCGTTAGAGGCGGATGATGGCACAACAGGCAGAAAGGCAATAGAAGTTACCATCTACAACACAGAATCGTAGTACATCGATGGTATCATTTGTGTGCTTACACTAGTTATCATACTCAACCAATGATGGAATGGATGGAATATTCAGATTCTTGGCAGTGGTCAAGCCAAAACAAGTGGTTTGGTGGAGTGTCATTTCAAAATAATATTCCAATTGGAATTAGGCATGCACAATGTAAAGCTTTGGTTCCCTGGACATGCCAGGACTTCGTACCCAAAATTGATTTCAAATCAATGGTATCTTTCAAGTTATCATAACCCGGTAACGCTAATTCATTTCTAAAAGAATTGGAATATATACATTTCGTGTGTGTCAGAATAAATATTAATATTATAATATTATGGGGCTCTTAATATTCCTGTGCTTGT
>NW_028254538.1:0-108246 GCF_964263255.1 Lissotriton vulgaris
TAACACAAAGGGCCCAATTCCGATCTGGGTCGGTAACCTCTCCGACCGAGTCGGATCCGGAGTGTTTTCCGACTGAGCCAGACTCCTGCAGTCCGACTGAGCGAGTACGATGCGGCCGCATCCTACCAGACTCGGTTCGTTCGGACTCCCATAGAAGTCAATGGGATCCGTCATACGATGCGTACATGGGCTCCCATTGACTGAATGGGTACGGCTCGCACAAAGGCGCCCCCTACAGTGGGTTTGCGTCGGTTCCATTCGCACCGTACATGCTTGTGTTGGGGGGACCCTTGGGTCTCCCCCTGTGTCCGAGTCGTACATTTTTTGATCCTATTTTTCAATGTGTGTTTTCAAACTAATATTACACTGAGAGAGGGTCTGCCACTCTTTCACAAGGATCATTTCATCAGTGATGTCATCAGTGATGTCATTTGAGATGTCATCAGTGATGTCATGAGTGATGTCACTGACTATGTCATGAGTGATGTAATATGTGACGTCATTAGCAGTGCATTGCGGGCGCGCCAGTTATAGTGAGTACAACTAACTATAACGCAGGAATTTCAATGGTTTTGTATGAGTATATTGTCCGGCTAAATATAACTGATATGAAACCTATGTTTTTTTAAATGAATTTGCTAAGTTTTTTAAATGCTAATTCCTAGCTATAACGTGTGTGAAACCTATGTTTTTTTCAGTGAATTTGCAAGGTTTTTTAAATGCTAATTCCTAACTATAACGTGTGGGAAACCTATGTTTTTTTAGTGAATTTGCAAGGTTTTTTAAATGATAACCCCTAAATAAAATATGTGTGAAAATCTATGTTTTTTATTATGAATATAAATACATTAAAACACTCAAACGTGCGTGCACCCAGTTTGAAAAAACACAAAATGGCGGCTGAAGGGTGCGTCGGGGGTGCGTGCACCTCCCGGGTTTAAAAAAAAATGGGTTTTGGGCTGTCAGGGTCTTTAATGGACCCCCTGAGGAAACCTAGGGGGTCAGGGAGTCTGTTCCTTGCCTCCTTTGTGCGTTTTGAAACTTTTATAATATTCGAGTAATACGTCATTTTTGTGCGCCGTGCGCGCACGTCCAATCATGTGACTCAAAAACAACACTTTTTATTGGTTAATACTAGTTTCTATTCTGGAATCTTCAAAAACCCCACCCACTTCCCTCACTATTTGCTTTATTCTCCTGGAAGAAGGACTCTTTTTGGAGCTGGAAGCAGAAAAATCAACAGGATGGCAGAAAGACAGGAAACAATATCTTCTTCTTCTGACTCTCACCTAGAATATCGCCAGCGAGCCAAGAAGGGGAAATCTTCTTTTATTTGGAAGATTTTTACTTTTCCTGAGGGACTAAAAAAGGAAAATGCCCCTAAAGTAACGTGTACCCTTTGTGGTACTGTTCTTTCAAGGGGAAAACCTCTCAAAAAATATTCCTTTTCAATCCATACCATGATCAGACATGTAAAAAATGTGCACCCTGTGCAATATGCCCAAGCAGCCACAAGAGCTCTGGCCCAGCAGATTCCACCAGCTGTGGCCAGCACAACTACAGCTCCACCTCCATCACCAGCAACAGCAGAAATGGACCTTAGGCCATATTTGGCGCATGTGCATATGCAGTGCAACAAATGCTTTGATATTATTGTTTATGGAGAACAGAGCCTGAATCTAGTTGAACATAGCATTCAGAACCATAAATGCTCTGAAAGGAGATAATTTTTTTTTATTTTTCATTTTTTTTGTTCTGGTTGAACAGTTTCCATGTTGCAGTTTCTGAATTTTCTCCAAAAAAAACAAAATAATTATAAAACTTTAAAAAAAGGAAAAAAAATATAAAACAACAACAAAAGAAAAAAGTTATTTTCAGAACTCATTCATTTCTCTAAAGAGAGTTGTATTCCTAACACACTGTGTCGTTCATTTTTTTGAATGAAAGCGTAGTGCATAAATGAATGATTGAAATGACTGAGTGAAGGGGAGGAAAGGACTGAGGGAAAGAGTGAAAAAAAGGGGAGTATGGTGATTGAGAAACAGGGAGTCGAAGAGTGACTGAAAGAAGGGGACTAAGGGTAGGGGAGTGAGTTAAGGGGAGTGAAAAACTAAGGGAGAGGCAGTAAAGAAAGGAGAATGAGGGAGGGGGAGTGAGAGAAGTGGAGCAGAGGCAGAGACAGAGAAGGGGAGGAAGGGACTGATGAAATGAGTGAGGAACGGGGAAGGAATCATTTATCATTATATTTGTTATTGGTTTATTAACTGAGTATTTGTATGGGTAAATGAATGTCTATGTGGTCTGGTGGGGTCTATGATTGCCCAAAAATTTGTGAAAATGTAATTCTCTAGATATATGAGGTTAAGACTACATGTTATAACAGTTTTTTCAGTGAGTGTGTATGTTTATGGGTGTGGTGGTGATGAAATATTTCTCTCAATGGTACATGTTCATTAAACTTAAAAACAAAAGGTAGCGTATGTGACAGTTATATGTAATTAAGTGTGCCTAAGACTTAGTGATTGAATGAGTCAGTATATGGTTAACTGTATACTTGTAATAGTGATTTTATAACACACTAAGTGTGAGTTACTATCTATATAAATAGATAAAGTGGTGTTTGAATGAGTGTGTAGATGAGTAAATGTAAGTATAATCAATTGTTTGCATAAGTCAGAAGGATGTCTTTATAAGTGAATACAATGTGTGTTGGTGTGTAATGTTGAAATAGACATATAAGTATATTTGATAGTGTTCTGTTGATTATTCACTGCATATAACACTGAATCTATAGGTAAGTGATTCGATGTGTGTATAGTTGTATGAATTACTGAGTGGGTGTTTAGTAATTTCTATTGGTGTGTCAATGGTTTCAAATATGGCACTTCCTATTTTACAGTGAGTGATGAAAGATTATACTAGTGTGTGTTAGTTAGGCCTTTCTGGGCATGTGTGAAGTGGAGTATGTTAAACATAGTTTGTCTCTAGACAGGCTACAAGGACAGTTGACAGAAAGGTAGGAGACAGCACATGGGAAACAAAATGACTGCAAGAAATACAAAATGGCTTCCAGCTCATGCCAACAAATCTGTCTAATATTCAACACATGGGCTGTGTTCTCGGTCTAAAAGAAATGACTGTGATAAATGGTTTTAGGCAAATGAGCACTTTTAAAGTTTTTCACCAGGATTTTACATGTAATCTGCCATGTCTGTGTCTGCTTGCACTATCTGTATCTGTGCTCATACCATCTCACCATCTCTACTGACAAAAAACAGACCATATATATATATAAGCAGGACATAACATTCCTTTTTCATTTCAGCAAAACACCCTGGATCTTTATTGCACAGCATAGAGCCTATTTGGGCACTAGGAGGCCTGAATGAAATGCTGCCTAAGATTCTCTAGCAGTACATATTCTAAAGCCTAACTGACTTCAAGAATACATGTATTCCCATATTTTTAAACACATCAACTAATCAAAATATTCACCCAGTTTCATTTAAAATCCAGCTTCACTCATAGTGTGATCTTAGACACATGACCAGGATGTTACATGTAAACTACCATGTCTGTGTCTGCTTGCCCTATCTGTGTCTGTGCTCATACCATCTCACCGTCTCTACTGGCAAAAAACAGACTATATATATATATATATATATAAGCAAGACATAACATTCCTTTTTCATTTCAACAACACACCCTGGATCTTTATCGCACAGCATAGAGCCTATTTGGGAACTAAGAGGCCTGACAGGCATGCTGCCTAAGATTCTCTAGCAGTACATATCTTAAAGCCTAACTGACTTCAAGAATACATGTATTCCCATATTTTTAAACACATCAACTAATCAAATTATTCACCCAAATTCATTTAAAATCAAGCTTCACTCACAGTGTGATCTTAGACACATGACATTATTGATTGCAAATCAGTAAAATAATTACTATCAACTCTTAAAACATTTTCTATGGCATTTCTACAGAATACTAAAAATGGTTGCAAAACTACAAGGTGACAATCTGACAATTCTAACAGTTGTAAGGAAGAAAAAGAGGGAAAAAGTAAAGAGACAAATAAATGAAAAGGAATAACTGAGATGAAGTCAGGAAAGAAAGTGAGGAAAGAGAATAAGGAAAAAGTACTGAGAGTGAATGAAAAGCAGTAACAGTGAGGGATTAGACATCAGGATGAGATAAGAGGAGTGAGGAAAAAAAACATAATAAGAGAAAGTAAAAAGTAGTAAGTGAGACATAGCTATATTTTATGGAGTAAAAGATATGCAGCAAATAGATGCTTTCTCAACCTTGATTTACCAAATGTGGATATTATGTGGATTGGTCAACACTTCTTGATTTTCTCCAAATCGAATGTTGACAGACGTCAAACAGCAAATCAAAATTCCGCTCGCACACAGGGGTGCGCGCACGGGTGCGCGCTTATAGATATATAATTGATTTCAACTTCAATTTTCTTAGCAACTACTGGAGGGATTTATACAATTTAACGAAAAGCGTAATCTGTGAACCAGACTCTATCTTTTTGTCAAATTTCTTATAATTCCATTCAGCCGTTCGGACTGTAGCCATCTCTAATCGTCCTATGGAAAATAAGATAAAGAAAACACGTTTTGGGACCCCCCTTTTATCTCAGCCCCACTTGACGAATCCCCCCCAAACTTTCAGGGAAGGAGCGGAGTGGAGCGGGCCACCTTCTTTGAGAAATTCGTGAAGATTCATCCACCGGCGCCAAAGTTACTCCAAATAGAATGTTGCGGATTTCCTATGGAAACTAGGTCCTAACTATAACTACCTACTGTATATATATATCTTCACTGAAAAAAACATAGGTTTCAAGCAGGTTATAGTTAGGGATTATCATTGAAAAAACCTTAGAAATTCATTGAAAAAACCATAGGTTTCAGGGGTGTTATAGTTAGCTGGATATTTCACTCATACCCATTGAAATTCCTCAGTTATAGTTAGTTGTACTAACTGTAACTCTCGCGCCCACAATCCACTGGTGATGATGTCACATATTACATCATTCATGACATGGTCAGTGACATCACTGATGACATTTCAAATTACATCACTGATGACATCATCCAGTGAATGTGGTTTTGTTTGTTATTTAAATATGTATTATATATACACCAATCTGCATTGAAGAATCAGTGGATATATAAATATCTGGATAGAGGATTTTCTAGCAGTGTGATTGATTGTTTACTTGAGTAATTTATAGTGTCTCACTAAATATATTGGATAGTGACTAAACTGTGTGAATATCTGTATTACTTGGTCAGTTGTTGTGTAAACTGCTGCTGGTTATTATCTTCGTGAAACTCTATATTAGTTATTGATTAGTTAACTGATTATTTGCAATGTAGAGTGAATGGTATGTGATTTGGTGTGGGGTCTGTGACTGCCCAAAGATATGTGAATACTTAATTCAGTACATATATGAGGTTAAGGCTACTTATTATAATACTTGTTTGGGTTAGTGAATATCGTTATGGGTGTGGTGATGAGCAAAAACATTACTCAATGGTACATGTCCAACAAAGTAGAAAAAATAAAAGACAGTGTATGTGACAGTTCTTGTATATAAATAAGTGTATATAAAACTCATTGATTACATGAGTGACTGTATAGATAATTGTATACTTGTAATAGTGATTTCATAACACACTAAGTATGAGTTACTATTAATATGAATAAATGAAGTGATATTTTTATAAGTGTGTAGCTGAGTAAATGTGAATAAGGTACATTGTTTGCAAAAGTGAGTTGGATGACTGCACAACTGAATAGGATGTGTGCTGGTGTGTAATGCTAATATAAGTGTACATGTATATTTGATAGTGTTCAATTGATCATTGACAATATGTATGAGTGAATCTATAGGTAAGTGATTAGATGTGTGTGTAGATCTAGAAATTACTGCGTGGGTTTTTAGAAACTTGTATTGCTGTATCAATGGATTCAAATATGCTACTCTGTATTTTTCAGTGAGTGATGAAAGGGTATAGTAGTGTATGATGAGGTATATCTGATTGTCACGTGGATGATGTCAACAGTGATGCCATCAGTAATGTCATTTAAGATGTCATCAGTGATGTTATCAGTGATGTCACTGACCATGTCATGAATGATGTAATATTTGACATCATCACCAGTGGATTGCGGGCGCGAGAGTTACTGTTAGTACAACTAACTATAACAGAGGAATTTCAATGGTTTTGTATGGGTGAAATGTCCAGCTAACTATAACACCCCTGAAACCTGTGGTTTTTTCAATGAATTTCTAAGGTTTTTTCAATAATAATTCCAAACTATAACCTGCTTGAAACCTATGGTTTATTCAGTGAATTTCAAAGGTTTTTTAAATGATAATTCCTAACTATTTATTTATGTATTTTATTTATTTTTGACATTTATAGAGCGCACTGTTACCCGGAGGTATCCTGGCGCTGAAGAAATGCTCCCAAAGGTATTAGCCAAACGAGATTACTGTGTGAATAACCAAGTCTTGATGCCTTTCCTGAAAGTCATAAGATCTGTGGTGTTTCTCAGGGCAAAGGGCAAGGCGATCCAGGCATTTGTGGCCCCCAACACAAAGCCCCTACCCCCCATCGTGCTTTCCTTATGCGAGGAACTGTGACCAAGCGCGAGCTCGATGATCTTAACTGTCTGCGGGGGTTATACCATTGAAAATAATCCTTCAGACATGCCGGTCCAAGGCCTTGAAGGGCCTTAAAAACCAGACACAAGGCCTTAAATTCAATCCGCTTCCGCACTGGCAAATAGTTTAATTTTGTTAGTTCACACGACACGGAGGCGTATTTCGGAATGCCCGTCAGGAGTCTGGCTGCTGCACTTTGCAGGACCTACATCTTGTTAAGTAATCCCCATTGGGCATTCAACAACAGACTATTGCAGTAATCCAGCTGGGGTAGAACAAGGGCTGTAAGCACTGTCTTTTTACTGTTTTCAGAGAGAAAAGGAAGTATCTTCCGCAACTTTTTCAGCAGATAAATTGAAGAAGTTAAAGCTTTGACCTGGGGCCTGAATGTGAGTTGGTCGTCTGTTAGAACCCCTAGATTCTTCACCTTTGCCACCGGAAGCGGGGGACCCCCATCTCTTCTGGCCACCATTTCGGGCTCCAAAAGTCATTGCTGAGGCCAAAACCCATAACTTCCATTTTTGCTGTGTTCAACTTCAAGCAATTTTCGCCAATCCACCTTCCCACTGCCAGCATACATTTGTGTGTCGTCAGCCTAGGAGGTTAGATTAAAGCCAAAGGATTTAATAATTGGGGCCAGGGAGGAGACATATATGTTGAACACAGTGGGGCTAAGGGAGGAGCCCTGAGGAACCTCACATGGTAGAACAAAAGATTTAGATACGTACTCCCCCATCGCCACACTCTGTTCTCTATTTGTCAAAAACATATTCACCAGGTCTCCTGCTTTCCCCTGCATCCCACAGCTCTTCAACCGGTCCATCAAAATTCCATGGTGGACCGTGTCCAAGGCTGCGGAAAGGTACAAGAGGACCAGTGCAGCTCCACCCCCTAGGTGCTCTACCCCCTAGGTCCATTACCCCTCTAATTTCTTCAGTTGCCTTTATTAGGGCCGACTCAGTACTATGGCCCACTCTGGAGCCGTGCTGAGAGGGGTCCAGGGCACAGGCTGTGCCTAAGAACAGACTGAGTTGATAATTCATCATCATTTCAATTAGTTCGGCTGGGAGAGGGACCCTTTATATGGGTCGATAGTTGTTGGGATCCGATGTATCTAGATTTGACTTTTTCAACAGTGGAAGGATCGATGCACGTTTCCAGCAAGAGGGGAACTGCCCTGTTGCGAACATGTTGTTAAAGATCGCCTTTAATGTTCCCACAATAGGACCAGGCGCCAACTTGGCTACCGTTGCTGGACATGGGTCATATGGGGTTCCTGATTTTGTCCCGTAAAGCCCTTTTTTTGTCTCGTCCGTGCTTACAGGTGTGAACTCTTCTAGAATGTCTTTCCGTGGGTCACCCCATCGGATCTGCTTTTGTGCTAATGGCCACCTCCAAGTTAAGCCTGAGAAAGCATTAAAAACCGTCTCAACTTTATTCCTGAAGAATCTTGCCAGGATCTCACACAGATCTTGGCTGGGCTGCGGCCCTGCAACGTTTAGGGATACAAGATTAGAAAGTGTCCTGAATAATTGTTTTGAGCAGTTACTAGCCTGATTGATACGGTTCGTAAAATAATCTTGTTTTGCTTGGGCAAACAACTTCTTATATTCAAGAAGCCCATATTTTAGGTTCCTCTTGTCCCTTTCCTTATAGCCTTTGCGCCGTTCCCGTTCAAGCTTTTTACATACTATTTTAGCTAAGCTGAGCCCCTCAGAAAACCAGGGGGCTGAAGGGATCTCCCTCTGCCTGCAGCCTTTTTTCGAAGGCACTAGTGTCCTAGTTGTGTGTTCCAGCCAGCTCGTATATGCTAGAGCCGCTTCCTCCACATCTAGTGGAGGCTTCTCTTTTGATGGCACAAGGAGTTCCTCCAAATCTCCTCCTGCCAACTTATTCCAGGCTCTACTAGTCTTTATTTGTTTTTTGGAGCCGGACTCTATGTGCGTAAGCTTCCTAACCACTATGCTAAGTTCTACTATCACGTGGTCAGACCATGCCACTGGCATATAGCCAGGTTCTGAGCTGGGATGGGGCAGTGAGATAAATAACGGTGATGGATCAAGCCCTGATCTTTGGACTGGGTAAGAGTGGTCTGTTTAACTCAGACACTCTGTTCATCACCACCCCCTTTTTGTAAATCGTTACTGGCCATGTTCCAGCGCCAACTACTGCTGGGTGGTTGGAAAATAAACCATCCAACCTATGGCCGGCACAGTGGGTGGGTCCAGCCACCAGATGTTTAAGGTCAGCTGCTTCCATCAAGTCTAGTAAGGCCATAGTCTCAGGGTCTCCACCATTCTCCAAATGAAAATTGAAATCCCCTAGTATAGTAAAGGTCTCTTCGCACATACCTACTTCTAATAAGCTCCCCATGACGGACAAAAACGTAGTTTTCACCCCAGGTGGCCTATATAGTAGTATTCCTTTGAAAGCATGGTGGTTGAGAAACGTAAAATTGAAAGATAGAGCTTCACAAGCATCCATCGGTGCTGGCTTAAAGATGGCCTTAATGTCACTTTAATAGATCACCGCTAGGCCGCCTCCTCTTTTCCCCTTTCTATCCAGCCTGTGGCAAAGATATCCAGGGGGAGTAGCCTTCACTATGTCTGGCCCAGATGCAGCGTCCATCCAGGTTTCCGTAATGAATGCTATGTGTATCTCTTTCTCTATTAATAGTTCTGCACATTCCATGCTGTGCTTCACCAGGGACCTAGCGTTGATGGATACACATTTGTAATTATGCACCCCGTCCTTTCCTTTCCTTTCCTCCTTTCTGACCCCTATATCCCCCACCCCTTTCAGCTGACATGGGGTCATTCGCAGTCTAGGTAGAACTGTCTTACAACCCAGGCATGTCTTAACACTACGGGCTAGCTCACTTCTAGGATCTAAACATGTGCAGTCTGCCCCACCACCTGATCCTTTGAGCCCCAGTAGTATTCCCCTGTCATAACTGATTCTGAGATTCGTACATGTCTTGGTCCGGCCAGGGGTCCTAGCGCTGAGCGCGGGCCCGGCGCAGACGGGCGCAGACGGGCTTGCCTTTGGCCCGCCTTCGGCCCGCCCCTTGATTTTTACGTGCTGGGGAGGGGAAAAAGCCTAGAGCGCTCACCTTGGCCCACTCGAAATGGCGGCCATCTGGTTGAGTGCCTAGGCACCCCCCTCTCTTCAGTTGTTTGAAAAGTGGTAAGCGAGCACCTCGGTTCCCCGCTAATTGTACTTCAGAGACTGAGCCTAAAACCTCCTCCCCGCAATAAATTAAAATATTTAAAAATGTCGATCTAAAATTCATACACAAATTCATGCAGATAGCAGCAATCTAAAATGTGCAAACTGTCGCAGGTAACGGCGCTGTGACACAGCATTCATGCAGGCTCCCCGCTCACGCCTCAGGAGCAATCCACTATACTATAACCTGCCTGAAACCTATGGTTTTTTCAGGGAATTACAAAGGTTTTTTAAATGACAATTCCTAATTATAATGTTGACCACTTCCACATATCTTCAACAATAAACCAAATTTGCAATGCTACTTAAAAAAACAAAGCGAAACAAAAGGGGATGATGGACGGAGCGTTTGAGCAAATCAAACACTCACCCCCAGTCAACTGATCTGGGTTTAATCCATCACCATTCTTTAGCTCACTCAGCCACCCCTGTTCAGACATGGCCATATGCAAATCAGTCTGACCCTGTGCCTCATGGGAACAGTTCAGCCCGAACTGCCAAGCCATGTCTTCCCTGGACCGGAAACAAGCATCCTGGGACCGGTTTCGGATCATAATCCTCATCAGCCAGGCTATCTTGAATCCAGTGGCCAAGTGAGCAAGGGATTCACGTCTGAGCATACCCTGCCAACTTAGGGCGACTGGGGTGGTGTGGAGTGCAAAAAAACAATGGATGTGGGCCCAGATCTCTGTACTGGGGTGAATGTATGACATTGTTCTGCATTCTGTCCATCAACTGTGGTTGTTACATTTGTCACCCCGAGTGGGATGGGTATGCTCAGACGTGAGTCCCATGATTCTCCACACCACTGTATTCAAGCAAGCCGGGCTGAAGATGGCTGGAATGCCAAAAACCGGTCCTCGGAAGCTTGTTTTCGGTCCAGGGAAGGCATGGCTTGGCAGTTCGGGCTGGACTGTTCCCATGAGGCACAGGGTCAGACTGATTTGCATATTGCCATTTCTGAACTGGGGTGGTGTGGAGTGCAAAAAAATGATGCATTTGGGCCCAGATCTCTGTACTGGGGTGAATGTATGACATTGTTCTGCATTCTGTCCATCAACTGTGGTTTTTGCACTTAAAAAAAAGGCAATAGTTCCACTTACAACTAACAAATTAACAGCAACATTTAACTAGTGTAAGGACGTCGACTATGTACTGCGTGAATTACATCCAAATCACGCCCATATTTAAAGATCAATGTGTGATAGAGGTTCTAATTATACACTTCCGACACCAAAGAAAATCACAATACCCAACGCCACCACAACTACTTCCCGAAGCCCGCCCCCCTATTACCTCAGAGGCAGCGCAAAACAGGACAACGGACCTTTCCAAAATAATATATCCCCTCAACAGTGCAGTAGCTCAATCTACAAAGATGTGGCAACCAAGTATGTATAAGGAAAAGAACTCGAACATCAACAATAATGTACACAATGCTAAGACTACCGGTGAAATACTATACACAATTCACTATACAAACCAAAAACTTTTCAGTGTGTAAATATACCATTGATACGTGTAGTGTACTGAATAGTGAACAAAACCATATTATCTCAGACATTGGGGAATATTTCAGTCATGTGGCTGTGTTCACCCCCCCTTTGAAACAGAAGCAACGTAAACAACGTCAATGTCAACGTAAATAATTTAAAATAATATAACACCATTATTGTGGTCTGATCACTCTTTATTAAAATGTATTATTTCTGACCATGCTATCAAAATGGTCTCTTGTAAGGATGTAGTTTGAAGAAGATCTTGGCGTAAAGTCACTCTGCCTCTCTTTGCTGCCACTTTTAGGCCCAATCCATCTAGCCCAAATGATAACATAGATTTGTGTCCTATCTCACTAGATAGAGCTATACTTAACACCTTGGATAAAATTGCTCCTCTTACTAAAGTTACTCTTAAAGCACGAGCTGCTCGCTGGTTTACTGACCAACTAAAGTTACAGAAGCTCTCTTGTAGGTCTCCGGAGCGGAAATGGAGGAAAACCAAGGAACAGACAGACTGCGCATTTTACAAAGGTGTTCACCATAAGTATATGGAAAGTATAAAGCATACTAGGAAAATGTTTCTTTTGAATCGTATTGAGAAGGTTGCGAACTCTAATGAAGAGCTTTATCAAATTTTAAAGGAATTCCCTATTCCTCCTGCTCAGTTTCACCCTTCTATTTCTCAGGATTGGATAGATTCTCTCTCTAAATTTTTCGAGGACAAGATCATGGCCATTCACACCTCCTTTCCTGTGCGTGATAATAGTAATGATATGGGGAATTCTTCACCATTTCCTTTAGATCCCCCTCATATTTTGATGGAATTTATCCAGTGCAGCTCTACAGAGGTGACTGAAGCCTTTGTTAAAATAAAAACTGGTTCACCAATTGACCCTCTGTCACCAAAGATTTTTCCTACTGTTGTCCCTGCTCTGCTAGAGCACCTCACTGACTTATTTAATAAATCATTGTCAGAATCTGAATTTCCTATATCATGGAAAACTGCTAGGGTCCGCTCTATATTGAAAAAATCGACTGCAGACCCAAAACTCCTGACTAATTACCGTCCTATATCGCTGCTTCCTCATTTCGGAACAATGCTTGAGTTCTTGGTCAACAAGCTGCTTGTTGCCCATCTTGAGAACCATGAACTGCTTGACCCTTCTCAATCTGGCTTTAGGGCTGCCCACAGCACCGAAATAGCCTTGCTTGAGGTAACAGATAATATCAGGCGGGCTTTAGACGGGGGCAGTCATCTATCCTTGTCCTGCTTGATTTATCTGCTGCGTTTGACACCATCTCCCATAGCATCCTTGAACGTCGGCTTTGGGAGATTGGTGTCATGGGTAAGGCACTCCAGTGGCTTAATAACTACTTAACTGATTGTACTATGATAGTACAGGTGGGAAGTACAAACTCTCGTAGTAGATCAGTAAAGATGGGAGTACCACAGGGCTCCATTCTGGGTCCCACTCTCTTTAACCTTTATGTGACCCCTTTGGCCAAAGTGATTCGATCTTTCGGTTTCGAAGTTGTGTGTTACGCCGACGACACCCAGATCCTGGTCACTCTTGGGCCAGACCCCTTGGAAACTAAGTCTCGCTTTAGAGATTGTATGTCTCAAATCGAGATATGTATGTGTACTAACCATCTTTAGTTGAACTGAGGGAAAAATGAGATAATGCTGTTTGGTAAGGCAGATGAGTATTGGGCACCTTATTGGTGGCCCTGTTGCCTTGGCTTTTGTCCTACTCCAACTCAGTCAGTGAGAAATTTGGGCTTTCAACTGGACAATAAACTGACAATGAAAGATCAGGTAAATAAGACTATTGGTGCCTGCTTCAGAGTCATGCGCAGCCTGCGTAAAATCTTTAAGTTGATCCCACTGGAGGCAAGAAAACCCCTTGTCCAAGGACTCATTATCAATCATATGGACTATGGGAATGCCCTACTGGCTTCCACTAATGAAAATCTTTTATCAAGGATGCAGGTTCTGCAGAATACTGCAGCAAGGCTGGTACTTGATCTTCCATCTAGATCTCCATCGGCCCCCAGTCTGAAGATTTTGCACTGCCTGCCCATACGAAAATGCATACGCTTTAAGTTACTCTGCCTTATGCACAAGAACATGTATGTAAAGGGCCCAGCTTTTTGGGCCAAAAAACTAACCTGGTATTTACCTGGTCGAATTCTTAGATCCAGCAATCAAGCGCTTCTTGTGTCTCCTAGAATACGTACTACTAAAGGCGGAGGGAAATCCTTTTCTTACCTTGCGCCGTCTTTTTGGAATAAACTACCATTCCGTCTACATACCTTGAGTGATCACAAGTGCTTTCGCAGAAACTTCAAGACATGTTTGTTTGACATCGAGCTTCATTTTAAGTCTTATCCTCGCAGAGACATCCACCAGTGCCATGAGACTCTAGAGTGATATGTGCGCTCAATACATGTTTTATGATTTGATTTGATTTGATACGCCTTGGGTGTGGTTTACTTCTGCAAAGAGAAGAGACTGTGCCACAGCGAAGGTCCATACCCTGCCACGTGGCTGCCGCCAGGACCGCGTGCCTCCTCAATATAGGCCCATTGCAAACTCAGCGCCACAGCACCGCAGACTTATGTCTGTATCGACTACAGTCTTCGAACTAGACTGCGGACAGCAGGGTTTCCAACTTGAATTCAACTTTGGATCTAAATTTGCCATCGGTATCTGTGCTGAGAATTGCCTTTAATCTACTCTGCGGTCAGTATAATTGACAACTTGATACCAGTTGCGCATCAGCACTACAGAAAACATTGAATTCAGTCTCGATTTATTTGAAGCAGAGACAATTGTACAATACCCTCAGATTTTGTTAAAGTTTGAACAGTAGGAAATTCAGCCTTCATTTATTTAATGCATAGACAATTATGGACAGCATTCAACTTGGGTCTTGGGTCTTCCGGTGGATCCCCACCGAGACCAGGAAGACGGTCACCCAGGCCCTCGTCACCAGCCGTCTGGACTACAGCAACAGCCTCTACGCCGGAACCACCGCCAAACTCCAGAAGAGACTCCAGCGGATCCAGAACGCCTCAGCACGACTCATCCTGGACATCCCCCGTCGCAGCCACATCTCCGGACACCTGAGAGATCTGCATTGGCTCCCGGTCAACAAGAGAATCACCTTCCGTCTCCTCACCCATGCACACAAAGCCCTACACAGCCAAGGCCCAGGATACCTCAACAGCCGCCTCAACTTCTACGCTCCCAAACGCCAGCTTCGATCGACCAGCCACGCCCTCGCCGCCGTCCCCCGCATCCATAGAGCCACCACAGGGGGACGGTCCTTCTCCTACTTCGCCGCCAAGACATGGAACTCCCTCCCCACCCACCTCCGCCTGACCCAGGACCACCTCGCCTTCAGGAAGCAACTCAAGACCTGGTTGTTCGAGCAGTAGCAGATCCCCCCCCCCCCCCCCCCCAGCGCCTTGAGACCCTCTGGGTAAGTAGTGCACTATATAAATGCAATGATTGATTGATTGATTGAACTTAGCCTTCATTTATGTAAGGGAGAGATAATTTTGTTAATGGATGCCACAAAAAACATTCCTCAATGTCTGTACTAAGTACTGCCTTCAAATGTACACTGCGATCAACAGAGTTCACAACTTGATACCAGAAACGGATATGCACTACAGACAACATTGAATTCTCGAATTATTTAAGGCAGAGACAATTCTACTGTGTCGTTAGATTTTCTTAACGTATGTGACAAAAAAGCATTTGTCGATATTTCTGTGGACTACTGCCATAAATGTACTCTGCGGACAGCAGGGTTCACAACTTGAATTCATCTTTTCATGTACACTACGGACAATAGGGAATTCAGCCTTGATTTATGTAATGCAGAGACAATTCTACTATATGTGTTCAGATTTTTTTTTACAGAAGTCACAAAAATCATTTGTCGATATCTGTGCTGACAACTGCCTTCAATCGACATTGTGAGGGCTCACGATTCAGGTGGAATGGCGATTGCACATGACACATTCTAATAGCCAAGAGACATTGTACCAGTGCGACCCCCCCGAACCACGAATCATCGCAGGGTGTGCACACGCTGAGTTCTCCATGTACCACTAACTCACTGCACCACAAGTCATCTCCACGTGGCCTTGTTAAAGCAGAATTCACTAGGCAAAAAACATTGCTCCCAGTGCGGCCTGCCCGGACCACGTATTATCATCTCACGTTACGTACACGCTCAGTGCCAAAGGTACCAGTAACTCAGATAAGATAAGCTTTATTCGATTTTAGTTTAAAAATCATAAAAGCATCAACAATACATAAATAAACACATTAACATTTCATTACAAAGTTATTAAAACATGATTAAATAGGTATAGCGAATCAGCTAATGCCTAACCACCCCACCCTCCTGACACTCAAAATACCGCCATCTAACTCAGGTGGCAAAGGCCTATTGTTTTGTAGCCAGAAAATGACCTTATTTAGCAGGTCCTGCTGTGACTCGTATGTTCCCTGGCTGAGTGCAGGGACCCCAGAGAGGACAGACACATATGGGGCGGCCTCAGGGGGTAAGTTGATACGTGTCATTCTTACCGGGGCGGATCTAGTCACTGTGTGAGTTTTTAGCGCAGGTTTTAAAATTAATTTTGGGCCTGTTGGGGTAGGTATACTGGGAGGCTGTATTTGAGTTACACCGTTCTTACATATACCAGACTTATGCTTCCCGGGGGTGATGGGAGGGTTAGGGCGAACAGATGTAGCCATTTTATCAGTTGGAGGAGAAAACGTTTTGATTAGTTCCTCGATGCTAGTCAACCTGTCCCCCAAGTCGTTAATTTTTGAGACCAAGGGTAAAGTAATAGCTAACAACAGTTGCTCAATTTGGGCCAATAAAGTCAATTGGGGGCACAGGACGGGGTCATCAAATTTGTCCGTGGCCGAGTCCTCCATTGAGGTTATTAAATTAGAGGGAGATGATATTGGGCTGGTGCACAGGTTTTGTGTACTTGCGTAGTTCTCATTGCCGATTTCGCTGTTGTGCTTCCCTCTATTGTTGGGATCCAGGGGCGAAGCGTTTCCTTGATTTTGGTCTTTATATACCGGAGAGGCTAGGTCCCGTGGGAAGCCATTAGAAATCACACAGTTAGTGCCCACAGTAGGGGGGGTTAATGGATATGGGACGTACGTTGTGCCACACAGGGCATTGAGCTCCTCCCAAATGGACATAATGACTATAATGGGAATGGAAACGCCGAAATAATCAAAAAGTCAAAAAGATTGAAAAGATTGAAGTGTCACAATACCTCCTCCTGTAACAGAGACAAATGGGGTGGCCTGTCCCGTCCTCCTCAGGTCCTCTGAGGGCCACAGAGGGCCCGCCCTTTGCCCAGGCTTCGCACGGCGTACCGCGATGCGGAGCAGAGTGCAGCTTTAAGGCGCCTCCTGGCGCTTTTGTGAGGTCACGATGCAGCGCCGCCGCTGAGGCTGCTGGGAGATGTAGTCCCAGGGCGGCGGCGCTGTGGGCTGCAAGAAATGACTCCTGGCGGTAGCGGCTGCAGTGGGGGCCTCCTCGCCTCCCCCCTTCAATCAGATAGGTGTCCCCCCGCTCCGCCGAGCAGAGCACAGCTTTAAGGCGCCTCCTGGCGCTCTTGTGAGGTCACGATGCAGCGCCGCCGCTGAGGCTGCCGGGAGACGTAGACCCGGGGCGGCGGCGCTGTGGGCTGCAAGAAATGACTCCTGGCAGTGGCGGCTGCAGTGGGGGCCTCCTCGCCTCCCCCCTTCAATCAGGTAGGTGTCCCCCCACTCCGCCGAGCAGAGCGCAGCTTTAAGGCGCCTCCTGGCGCTCTTGTGAGGTCACGATGCAGTGCCACCGCTAAGGCTGCCGGGAGATGTAGTCCCGGGGCGGCGGCGCTGTGGGCTGCAAGAAATGACTCCTGGCGGTGGCGGCTGCAGTGGGGGCCTCCTCGCCTCCCCCTTCAATCAGGTAGGTGTCCCCCGCTCCGCCGAGCAGAGCGCAGCTTTAAGGCGCCTCCTGGCGCTCTTGTGAGGTCACGATGCAGCTCCGCCTCTGAGGCTGCCGGGAGATGTAGTCCCGGGGCGCTGTGGGCTCCAAGAAATGACTCCTGGCGGTGGCGGCTGCAGTGGGGGCCTCCTCGCCTCCCCCCTGCACCATAATTCATCACCACGTGGCCGTATTCAGGCAGAATTCAATAGAGAAAAGACATTGGTTCAAATACGGCCCCCTCTTTACCACTCATTATTGCAGGGTATACGTACAAGCTCAGCGCCAAAGATATTACTAACTCAGTGCACCATAAATCATTGCAAAGAAGAGTGAACAGTTTTATGTCAGCAATGAGACATAGTATCACTTTTAAATGAAATTCATGCAGAATTCAATCGACAAAAGACATTACTTCAATTACTCTGCCCCCCCGACCTCGCATCATCGCAGGGTACATACACATTAAACGCCAAAGGTACTACTAACTCAGTAAACCACAAATCATCGCCACGAGACCGTATTGAGTCAGCTCTCTTATTTAGAAGAAAATATATAATCGTTTTTGGAGATGTACTGCAACTTACTCCTGTGAAAGGACAACCAATATTTATAAGAAAACTTGATTTTAAAGACTTTGCTACCATTGCGTCCTTCTCAGAACACACATCATCGTAGGCTCCACAGAACTTTGTTGCTACAGTTGCCACTAACTCTGTGCACCACTTATCATCGCTGGCTTCACACATACTACATTTCCAATACTGTGAAGCTCTAATCAATGCCACGTGGTCGTGGGCTCTTGATAACCGCTGCCTACGCTGCAGCAAACAGAGCTCACAATTAATTAAACTGTTGATTTATTATTTGCAGAGTACAATACCAAATTAAGTATAACATTTATCAAATCCTATACAATATCCCTTTATTATGCTTCCTTTAACAACTTCTTTTATATCACTTATAGATTTACTTGAATAATAAATTTCATGGCTACACCACTGGAAGAATCATGTGATTCTGATCATTTTGTTGCTGAAGAATTCATAACCATTGGTGGTACTTTTTTCCCCTCAAAGTACATACAGTCCAGTATGCAACAGTCAATGCTTTGAATGCTGCCCGTTCACACCTCGCATCATCGCAGGGTGAGCACATGCTAAACACCAGACGTACCACTAACTCAGTACACCATAAATATTCATCACAAGGCTTTGTTAAGACAACATTCTGTAGTCAAAAAACATTTGCAGGTTATGCACATGCTCAGTCCAAAAGGTACTACTAACTCAGTGCACCATAATTCATCGCTACATGGCCGCATTCAGGCCGAATTTAACTGATTCTTCATTCATTATTTATAAAGTGCAGTCCCAAACAAAGTAACGTCCCTCAAACCTACACAAAATCACCACATGGCCTTTCTAAGCCAGAATTGACAAGACAAAAAACATTACTATCAGTACAGCCTTCCCAAACCACACATCATTGCAGTGTCCACAGAACCTTGTTGTTTCAGGTACCACTAACTCAGTGGAAACCAAACTAAGTATAACACCTATCAAACCCTACACAATATCCCTTTAGTATACTTCCTTCAAATGTTTTTATATCACTTATAGATTTAGTTGAATAATAAAATGTACGCTGCATACATGATCTATCTTCCTCTTCAATCATAATTGCAGATGATGCACTCCACCCTAAGATCTACACTGTGGACAGCAGGGTTACAACTTGAATTCACCTTTGCATCTACACTATAGACAGTAGGAAATTCAACCTTGATTTATTTAATGCAGAGACAATTATACTGTATCTGTATGTATTCAGATTTTGTTAAAATAAGTGAAAAAAACATTGTTCTATAACTGTACTGACTACTAGCTTCTATGTACAGTGTGCACAGTAGGGTTCACAACTTGAATTTACCTTTTCATCTACACAACAGACAGCTTTAAATTCAGCCTTGATTTATTTAAAGAAGAGAAAAAAATAGTGCTGGTAGTATGTGCAAGCACCTTCAATAGCTGCATCGTGTGAACTAACAAAGAATGTAGAAGATTGCGCCAAAATGTACCTCCACCACCAGCAATACCAAGTACCTCTGGGGTATCACCTTCAACATCGCCACCAGACAAACGCCCCAATTTGTGAAAGTTACAATGCACTGCATGAAGAGAAATCATTTAATTTGTTATGGGGAGCAATCAGTACACCTAGTTTGCACAGCAATTGATAACCATCAATGCTAGTTCCCCCCCTCAAAGTTCATATAGCCCTGTATGCAACAGTGAATGATTTCAGTGCAGCCCGTTCAGACCACGCATCATCGTAGGGTGAGTACTCGATAAACACAAGACGTACCACTAACTAAGTACACTGTAAATAATCGCCACATGCCTTTGTTAAGGCAAAATTCAAAAGTCAAAACACATTTTTACCAGTGCGGTCTAACTGGACCACGCATCATTGCAGGCTCCACACAAACCACCCCTACCTCAGTGCACCACAACTCATGAACTCTTTATGATAGAATCTTCTGTGTATTATTTCACATAAAATGCTCCTACCTTTGTACAGCAGAAGTCATAAACCGTTTATGATTAAATATCTGTATATGATATCATGATTACTATTCTACTTGTTACCAACAACAACGTAATAAAATGGAGTCGACCACATGTGCCCGTACCCACTTCAACTGTCTGTCTGTGTCTGTGTATTTATTGTGTTTGTAAAATGCTGCTCTTCCGCCCAATCACATTATATTGTGCTATAAATAGAGTATGCAAACATCTTACCGACAACAGTAAGTGTGGGCTATTTCTCCTTTTTCTTTAAAAAAATGTTTTTTGCATATTTATATAGCGCAAAATCAACCCAAAACTAATATATTTTCAGTCACGCGTACATTACTTCATTACTCTACAATAACAGGATGTGGACGCAACTCTGAGCCTCGAACACTGATTTCCAGCACCAAGCTCTACAGTGCACTTGAATAACCACATAAGTATAAATATTAGCTGCCCTTCATGTGCCAAAAACTGCAACTTGATCTTTTCACAGCCCTGTATTACTACAGCTACAATACTCCACTGAATGTACAACAAACATTCATAATCACAGAAATGCGTCATGTTCACCATCTTTTATGTGTGCAACTATGAATGAATATAGAGTCAGTGATACCCTGTACCTTCCATGTTGGCCAAGTTGTGGAACTTTACAGATATAATGACACATTTGCTTTTAAGACCTGGGTGACGTCAACACTACAAAACGGACAGCTGAATCACTTGATTTCTCATATAGCTCATAGGACCACGCCCATAGCTCCGGAATCATGGTTTAGAGCCTCGCGCAGCACTGGCATATGTCAGGCCAGCCCACTCCACTTACGCTACCAGGAAAAAACAAAAACGAAACATTGCCCAGATTTCCATTGTACTGATTTCTTAGTTCCAGGTCTTGTTGTCAGAACGGCACACACATTCTCTCATGGCTGGTATACACCCACACCACACCCATCCAGTGCATGCGTCACTACACAAGTGACCCTACCAATAAAAAAGGCAGGGCGCATGTGCTGTACGCCATTTTTATAGTTGCTTCCATCGCAAGCGCCATGATGGCCCGTCCTAGTGGTTCGGACGCCTCATGTAGGCCCGAACCACCGAGCACAAGGGCCCACCACTACGTGCGTGGCCTCTTTGGTCACTGATTTAGTAATACCGGAAGGACTGAGCGGGTGAACAACCTGCGATGATGATGGGAGCACGAGTATGTCGTTAGCCATAGCGATATCATGATCAAAAACATCTTTATTCGATTCAAAGAATCATAAAAGAAAAAGCAATATCATACAATGTTTACATCCTTCCAGGCTAATATAATAATGCTTAAAATTATGAATTGCCAATTTATAGAGCATTACATTTGTGCAAATACTCAGTTCCAGAATAAAGTGCGATCAAATCAGTACAAGGAGAAACACGATTATTAAGTACTCTGTGCAATGGGCAGTTAGAGATATAAAGTGCAATGTTTTTTATCATAATGATTTCCCCCAGGGATGCTTGTGCCCCTGTAATATTTTTACAAAGTCATTTAAAGTTAAAAAAATTATTAAGAGCACATTTCATAATAAAACATTAAATACTATATACAATAAAAAAGATCATCTACATGGTCATATAATGCATAGTTGATGATCTTTAGTCCACTTATTATAAAATCCAAGTTAGAATTTCAGACCCTTCTTCATTCTTATATAGTTAGCAGCCAATAAAATTCTCGAAACTCCAAAAACAATAAGCTGGGTGTTATCTGTTTTTAAAATATGTAGCATGTCATTATATCTCCTCACACCTATTTTTCTTCCCAATGGTACAATCCATTTCTGGCTGGGTTTCATATAATTGGGGCAAAATAGGAGAGCATGAGCTATGTTTTCCTTCATAGCCAGCTGGCAAATTGTACACTCACTATCCTCCTCCCCATTATGGGACTTTTCTCATTTGGCTGTAAATGACCTAACACAGAGAGTCCCGTACCTAAATTTTAAATACAGAATTTTTGCAAGTTGAGGTTCAATTTGATCGAGAAAAACCTCAAAATGGCTGGTGGGTTTAACCATCAGGAATTCATTTGTGAGTGAGTTGGCGCTACTGTTCTGTAGGACTTTTTGCACAACTAGGCTCCAGTAGACCGTCTTGAGTTCCTTTTTTGAATCTGCAGTCATCCTTTCTGGGTGGTGCCAGAACTCACTAAGCCCCAGGTCCAGAAACCATCTATGTATGTTGATCAACCATGGGAAAGTTACATGGGTATCTAGTGCAATGAGTTCATTTAGTGCCTGCCTATGAATAAGGAGTTCATCGTTAGCCCATAACCTAATCCAATATGACAAGGTCATCAAGACTGCCCTATCCTCGATACGTTTTAGCCCCAAGTCATACGTGTATGGGATCACCGGGGTGCTATGGGGGAGAGGGATCATTGTTCTTAGAACCCTGTTTTCTCCCATGGTTAGGGTGGATATTTACTCCCCGCGCCACAACTCGGAGCCATAGAGGGAGACAGTTTGGGCCTTGGATTTATATACCTCCAATGCTGGGGTTAATAGATTTAGTATGAGTAGCATGGAGTTTTTTCAGGATGGGCGCTGAGTTTTGCATCAAGATCGTCCCAGATTTTCTAATGTGCGGGCACCCTGAAAGCTTGGAATCTAGGGTCACCCCTAGATAAAAAAAGTTGTGAACTCTCTCTATTAGTGCACCATTTAACATAATGTTATTTTTAAAACTTTTGTGAGGCCTGATACACATATATTTAGTTTTTAAGGGGTTTATTTCCAGTCCCTTTTCCTTGCAGTACACATCAAGCTTGTTAAGGAGGTTTTTCAATCCCCTATGGGTCTGTGAATATCAGCGATATCAGGACTCAGCACCATATGTGAGACTTCTTGGTGGCAGAGCGGGACTGCATGATGTAGAAGGTGTCCTGTCCACGAAAAGGTGAGCAGTGAGGCCTGGGTGCGCATCGGAGTGAGTCGATGGGCTGCCGCAGACTGGACACAAAAAAAATGATGCAGCGATTTTGACGAACGCTGTCCTATATACCAAATTTGATTCTATTAATATTTTTTTTCCAATAGCTGGAACGTTTTTATAATTGGTCAAACGTCGGGATATATAAACTGTACAAAGAAAATGTTAAATGCGTGAGGGAAGGTGTGTGAAAGGGCGATGTTATTGTACTCCACATTAAGATAGTAACAGAGATCAATAAAAAGCATCTTTCTTTTACTATCTTTTAGATGTAGAGCTTCAGGGTGCATTATGTCCCGGCACATGGTGGAAAACACACAGGTGACAGAAAGGTGAGATGCGAATATTCTTTTTATTCACTCTCTCACTTCCTCTCTTCTTTCATAAAGAAATGACACACAATCTTAACTTTCTTTTTATCTTACAGGTTGTGTTTCACAAATAGGCATCACCCCCCCCAAAAAACCTACAAAGCTCTACACTCGTTTATTCTGCGATGATGCGTTGCCATCGTAACAACGTCTGAGAAGCCTGCTTCGACACGTGGTGCACCCTCTTTGAATCACGCCATTGGCACAAGGTGAGCAAAGAAACTTGTTTCCGAAACAACGACAACTTATTTGTGAAAAGAGAAAGTAGGTAGTGTGCAGCATCTTCACTGCGTAGGAATGTACAATTACCTCCGAGCAGTGAGGATAGGTTACAACAGTCTGAGGGGCAGATCTACAAGCCCCTTGCGCCACTTTTCTGTCACTTTTCACATGAGAAAAGAGGAGCAAAGAGCTTCTAAATCTACCTCTGACTTCCCAGGAAAAACACTCACCTCTGGACTCTGCAAGTCAATGGTATGCAACAGTCTAGGTACGCAATATTGAGAACTCACCGCTATGCAGTGGGAGTGCAGGGGATATACTACTTTAGAAGAAAAACAGCACACAGACACCTCCTTACAGTGGAACTGGATGTAATACATTATCCTGAGTGTACAAATAAATAAAGCAAAGATATACATGTGCAGTTGTATGTACTATGCTATTACTAACTCTATATATATAGGTTTCACACCAGTTATAGTTAGGAATTAGCATTTAAAAAAACCTATTAAATTCACTGAAAAAACCATAGGTTTCACACCAGTTATAGTTAGGTGGAAATTTTACTCGCATAAAACCATTGAAATTCCCACGTTATGGTTAGCTGGACTCACTATAACTTGAGCGTGCAATGCACTGCTGATGACGTCACATATTACATCACTCATGACATGGTCAGTGACATCACTCATGACATCACTGATGACATCTCAAATGACATCACTGATGACATCATCCAGTGAATGTGTATCTTTCTGAAAAATAAATATTTTTTATATATGTATATCTAAAGGTTGATGGAAGAATAAATGCGTAAATAAGTGTCTAAATGGATGTTTTTTTGTGTAAAATTGATTGGTTAACTGACTTATTAAATGTATCTTAGTGAATACATATATTAGCGAGTAATGTTGAAATATTTAAATATCTGTATCTGTGTCTCACTTTGTGTATAAGTGGCTGCATGGGTTGGTGAGTAGCTACATGAGTGTGTATATGGGTTATTAGTTGTTTTTTTGAGTATCAGTATCAGTGTCTGTATGGTTCGGTGGGGGATATTACTTAGAGCACAGATGAATGAATGAGTGACTCACTATTTGTATGTATTTTGAAGACAGCATGTGTGCAAGACTGTATGGGTGGATGATTATGTGTATGGGTGGGTTAGTGAGTATGTGTTTTTATAATTGATTGTTTAAGAGAGTAAATATGTTTCCATTTCTGTAGAAGTATGTGTAGTGGTGTGTATATAGCAGTATAATCAAGTAAATGGTTTTTTGATAGTTTATTTGCATGTGTGAATTTGTGTGTGAGTAACTATATGGATGAGTATTAGTGTGTAACAGGATGTATAGGTGTATGAGTACATATGATGAGTAAGTACATGCATGAGTGACTATATAGAACTGTTGGTGAATGAGTGGATGTGTATGTAGATGTTGGAATTACCTAATAAGTTGTTGTAATTGGTATTGGTTTCTCCTTTTTTAAGAAAATGTTAGTTTCTATGTTTGAATGTGTGTGTCAAAGGTTATTTTATGCTGATAGGAGGTCTGCCACTTTGTCACAAGGATGTCATCAGTTATGTCATTTGAGATGTCATCAGTGATGTCATGAGTGATGTCACTGACCATGTCATGAGTGATGTAATATGTGACATCATCAACACTGCATTGCACGCGCAAGTTATAGTGAGTCCAGCTATTTATAACGTGGGAATTTCAATGGTTTTATGCGAGTAAAATTTCCACCTAACTATAACTGGTGTGAAACCTATGGTTTTTTCAGTGAATATATATATATATATATATATATATATATATATATATATATATATATATATATATATATATATATATATTGAGTTCCACAAGTTGCCACTTTGGAAAGCACTCCCCACAAGGTTTTCAAATGCACTGGGACAGTCTTCGTGCAGCACAAGTAATTTAATCAACACACGCCTTGCCTGACGCGTTTCAGAGTAAACACTCTTTCCTCAGAGGCAGCATGTAAAACAAAGTTCGTTCCGTGAAAAACTCCAACTAACAAGTTCCCTCCAATTAATCTCCTGCCCAGCTGGGCCTGAAGCAAAGAATCACGGGAGTTGGAGTCATATTTAAATCCCAAGTGGGTCCGGACACAGAACCTGTAAAATATAAAGTACATATTTTCCTTTTGTCAGCATTGCTTGCACAAACATCAAAGAATTGTCCCAAACTCAAAGCGCCACTTGTAGTTCCAAGGCGTCACTCACGCAGAATGTCACTGGATTTGCATATTATAACTGCAAAGGTGCTTTCCCCGACCTGGCAGGCCGTAATACATTGAGTTCCACAAGTTGCCACTTTGGAAAGCACTCCCCACAAGGTTTTCAAATGCACTGGGACAGTCTTCGTGCAGCACAAGTAATTTAATCAACACACGCCTTGCCTGACGCGTTTCAGAGTAAACACTCTTTCCTCAGAGGCAGCATGTAAAACAAAGTTCGTTCCGTGAAAAACTCCAACTAACAAGTTCCCTCCAATTAATCTCCTGCCCAGCTGGGCCTGAAGCAAAGAATCACGGGAGTTGGAGTCATATTTAAATCCCAAGTGGGTCCGGACACAGAACCTGTAAAATATAAAGTACATATTTTCCTTTTGTCAGCATTGCTTGCACAAACATCAAAGAATTGTCCCAAACTCAAAGCGCCACTTGTAGTTCCAAGGCGTCACTCACGCAGAATGTCACTGGATTTGCATATTATAACTGCAAAGGTGCTTTCCCCGACCTGGCAGGCCGTAATACATTGAGTTCCACAAGTTGCCACTTTGGAAAGCACTCCCCACAAGGTTTTCAAATGCACTGGGACAGTCTTCGTGCAGCACAAGTAATTTAATCAACACACGCCTTGCCTGACGCGTTTCAGAGTAAACACTCTTTCCTCAGAGGCAGCATGTAAAACAAAGTTCGTTCCGTGAAAAACTCCAACTAACAAGTTCCCTCCAATTAATCTCCTGCCCAGCTGGGCAGGAGATTAATTGGAGGGAACTTGTTAGTTGGAGTTTTTCACGGAACGAACTTTGTTTTACATGCTGCCTCTGAGGAAAGAGTGTTTACTCTGAAACGCGTCAGGCAAGGCGTGTGTTGATTAAATTACTTGTGCTGCACGAAGACTGTCCCAGTGCATTTGAAAACCTTGTGGGGAGTGCTTTCCAAAGTGGCAACTTGTGGAACTCAATATATATATATATATATATATATATATATATATATATATATATATATATATATATATATATATATATATATATATATATATATATATATATATATATACGATCGTCAACACCACTCGCTGACCTTTGGCAGGCTGGAATGACGAAGAGCAGACCCAAGATTTGCTGGTGCAAATATTAAATAAACTTTACTGTGCCCATCACATGACATATTACGTGGCAGCAGGAAGGCTTTTTAAAGTGACAGTGCATATACTTGATTGATGTGGTTAGTGCAAATCACATTCTTTTGCATAGACATAGACAAAAACTGTGCAAAATACGCAAGTTAACTTTGAGCAATACAATACTGTTCATTATTTGCTAAATACAATTGGTGATACCTCAAGGCTCAATATATGGATAAAAATATGATAATTCCAAAAGAGAGGGAGCGGAGGTATGTTTTACCAAACACTTTACATTCTTGATTAAAAAGAAAAGTTAATACCATTCTTGATTCTAATCACCAATTGCCCAACATGCCATGGCATTTATAAAAATCAATTGCACAGTGTAAAAATATCCCATTTAGTCGAAATCTTGCCTGTTTTATGGTTTTCATAAAGCCCGTAGTGGGCAAAAAAATGCGCACTGCACATCAAAATGTAATGCCAGATAACAATTTCACTGAATCCTTCTCACTGGAAAAAAAGGTGCATAGAGTACACAACATGTGCAAACACCGCTAAAGTGCAAAATAGTTAATAAAAATGTTACTTTTTTCTCAATTATTTCAAAATACATGCAAATTCATCTATTTACACATTTTAACTGAATAAGAGCACTAGCGGAGACAAAAACAGCCTTATTGATGGTAAAGACAGCACTCCACTAATTAAACAGGTAACAGTCCCCAAAAACATAATTTCATTTCAAAGAATCTGAACTATTGGAAAGGCCCCGGACAGGCAATATATGACAAAGCTATTTATAGATGTTTAAATGCAAGTGTAAAGGTCTTCCCGATCATTTAATCCATTACGATTTTTGCTATTGCGCTCCAATAAATATCTAGTTTCGAGGAGACATAGATTAGCCCCACGGTCTCCTCCTCTTTTAGATGGCAGAACTGTGTCTATGACATAATATTGGAGATATGATGGGTTTCCTGTATGCTTTAGTTCAAAATGCCTGGCAACCGGATAGGCCTGATCTTGTCCTGTTATAGCCCTAATGTGCTGGAGTATCTGTTTGTGGGCGGGTAACTTGGTGCAACCAACACACCGCAACCCACACGGACACTCCAGCACATAGACTGCGTAATCAGTTTTACACAACAGTCTCTTGGTGATGGCAATCAGTTCAGATTTAAAATGGCTAGTGTAATGGGTTTTTCTGATGCCGAAGCAGCAGGCTTTACATTGGGGACATTTTTTAAAACCATTACTCAAAGACAACCACGTACTTGAAATTTGTGGTTCTAAGTTGTTGCTGACTAATTATTTAGCCATGGATGGAGACCTCCTGAATGGTAATACTGGTTTGTTGGGTACTGCGTACCCGATGACTGGGTCACTCCTTACCAAACTCCAGTTTTTGTAGAGGATCTTCCTTAGTTCTACGTGTTGTCTGTTATAAGTGAGAATTACCTGAGATGGTATACCAGAATCCTCCTCACTTATTACGTTCTGTTTGATACGTGGAATGAGAGCCTCCTGCCTGGTCATGTTCTGTGTACGTCTGATAGTATTGTTGAGAACTTGGTGAGAGTAGCCCATAGCGAGGAAACGCCTTCGTCTGGCCTCTTGTGCACAATTGTACACTCAGAGTCGGAACTGCAGATTCGTCTCATCCGCAGCATCTCCCCATAGGGTATACTGCGGATCAGATGCGGCACCAGTAGGTAGTTATAGTTAGGACCTAGCTACCATAGGAAATCCGCAACATTCTATTGGAAAAACTTTGGCACCGGTGGAGTAATTTGCGTGTAATTTTACCAAATTTAGGCCAGCTCCGCTCCGCTTCTTCCCTGAAGGTTTTGGGGGGATTCGTGAAGTGGGGGCTGAGAAAAAAGGGGGTCCCAAAACGTGTTTTCTCCATGTTAATTTCCATAGGATGAATTGACAAGGCTACAGCCTGAACCGCTGAACGGAATTACGCCAAACTTTGCAAAATTGTAGGGACTGGTACGCAGATGTGCCTTTGCTATATTTGATGAAAATTGCTCCAGTGGTGTTTACGAAAATTAGGTTCAAAAACACATATATATCTATATGCGCGCTTCCAGCGCTTATGGGTACGCGTACCGGGGGAGCGCACCCGGCGCGACACGGAAGTGCGCAAGTGGAAAGCTGATTGTCTCTCGGATGTCTGAACACAATGACTGTAAATAACTAACAGAAAACATTTTTCAAATTATCTTAAAGTGTACAACATAGTTCCCCTTACAAATTAACAACTCACCTTTTTGAAAGTAGGAGAAGAGTTAGTACTGTGTAATTCAAAAACCAGAAATTGAGCACCAAAAATTCCTCTCAAATGTACCTCAGACAGGAGAATCACAAAATGGCTGTGTTTTCCTCTCATTTAAGATATATACATAACCAATCATACTTCATCACACACAAATTCAAAACGAAAGTAACATTTTGATTGGTTCTAAATTTCAATACGTTCAAATAAGTTTTCCCCATTCAATTTTCCATAGGACATTTAGACATTGCTACAGCCTGAACGGCTGAATGGAATTATACCAAACTTGGCAAAATGGTAGGGACTGGTATGTAGTAGGGCCATTTCCATATTTGTTAAAAATTGCTCCAGTGGTTTTTTTGATAAGCAACTTCAAAAACACATACATATCAATTAGCGCGCTTCGAACACTTACCGGTACACGTACCGGGAGCGCACCCGGCGCGCCTCGGAAGTGCGCGAGCGCAAAGCTGATTGGCTCTCGGTGTTTGTCAACATTCTAAACAGTCCGGAGAGTCCGCCATCTTGTGTTTCGGTGAAATCGAGACACAAGATGTGAAAAAAAAGGGGGAAATGCTTAAAAGGGGGCAGGGTAGACACCCCCTGACCCCCTAGATTTTCCAAGGGGGGCCTAGAAGGACCATGAAGGGCAAAAAAACATTTTGGTTTTTTTGCAATTTTCGCGGGGTAAGCGCTGGGTGCTTTCCCATGTACGCTCACCGGTACGCGCACCCTGAGCACACCACGGGGAAACACAGTGTAAAAAATTAGAGTAAAATAATAATTTAGAGTGCTTAGAGGTAGGGTAGCTCTGAAAAGATCTGTTGTGTTATGTGGGTGTTTTTTGCACCTACAAGTAGGTACTGATGCAGAGTCTCAAATTCAAGAGGAAGACTCTATTCCCCTCATCTGTAAAATGTACACCATCTCTCCTATAGATGCCTTGCATGTTGTAACGCAAATTGTTGTGGTAAATGGAACCCATACCATAGTCTCTGAGGAAAGCAGAAACATATTTATTCACATGTTTCCTTGCTTTCTCAATCTCTGGACAAAATTGGTTGGACCAGTTCCATTTTTGCCTTTGACATATATTAGAAAATTCCAAGGCAGTTTTTAGAAAAAGTGACATCAATTGCCCAAAGATGTCCTTTAAAATCATTTCCTGACCTACCCCAGTCAAAGTGCCCAGGTCATTGCCACCACAGTGCACAATTATGAGGTCAGGGTGTGGTAGATGCATAAAGGATTGTATTCATGGTATCCATTGGTGACTTCTTAATCCTCTCTGTCCAATCCAAACAATGTCCACATTTGGTAAATCAAGGTTGTAAATACCTCTGTTACTTGCAAAGTTTTCACTCCAGTAGACAAAGCTATGACCCACAAAGTAGACTTTTGGCATCTTGAAGGTAGATGTGCTTGTATTCAGATGAGTTGTGGAAATTAAATGGCAGTTTGAAAGTAGGAATTATGAAAAAAGTGGTTGAGATTCTGTGCACTTGAAAAACAAGAAATGATTGGTGTTTTCTTAAAATTCACCACTGAAAATTAGAGTGCATGCTTTTTTTTTAAAGAATTCATTTTAATGGTTGAGAAAAAGTCATTTAAAGAAACATTGCACATGATTAGCTAGTACATTGAGTGGTCAAACACCCTTACTGGATTCTTTTGCAAAATAGTATGATGAACTTTTCAACTATGTGCTTGGTTAGGTGGGAGCTACCATTGTAACAGGGTGAATGAACACTGGGGGGATGGGTGAATATTATGTGAGTTTCAAAGTGTTGAAATGTACAACCAATTAAAATGTGCAGTTTGGTTTTGAATTTGTGTTGAAAGAATTTTTATTGGTTATGTACAAGAATATGGGTCTGAAATGAGAGGTAATCTGTGCCATTATTCTGAGGCTGCAGTGATAGAAGCATTATTCAGAGATTCTGCTTAAGAAAATCTGGTGTGTGTGACTGACACTGTTCTGCATCTTCCAAAACATTTTTAAAGGAGAGTAATGATTCTTTTAATAAAGATAGACTGCTGTATGTACTATGGGGAAGATTAAGAAGCATATTGTGCTTCTTTATTCCTGCATTGCTTGTCATGTTTTTTTGTAATGCTGTTAAAAGAATTAATGGGGCATATTTGAAATGTATTTTGGAAATGAGTTAGGTATCTGCCTTGTTTTGTAGTAGTCATTTAAATGGGCTGTGCTCTGTGTTAAAAATGATTTACTATGGAAAATGTTTTCTGGTAAAATGTCTGGCTTTTAAATTTTTATCAAGGATTACAGTGAGTGTGTGTGTGAAATAAGGAACTATGTTTTCACATTTTTCAATAATGTCACGTGTGTCTGCGGTCAGTTTACCTCTCTTAGCTTAAAGGGTAGTCTGTGCCTGTGTTTCATGTCACTTTGCATGTGCATAATCTCTCTTTTTCTGTGTGTCATTTCTCTCTTTGTGTGTGTGTCATGACATGTGTCTCATGTGGCTAAGATTACACTGTGAGTCAAGCTCGATTTTAAATGGATCTGGATGAATAATTTGCTCAGTTGATGTGTTTAAAAATATGGGAATATATGTATTCTTGAAGTCAGTTAGGCTTTAGGATATGTACTGCTAGAGAATCTTAGGCAGCATGACTGTCAGGCCTCTTAGTTCCGAAATAGGCTCTATGCTGTGTAATTAAGATCCAGGGTGTGCCGTTGAAATGAAAAGGGAATGTTATGTCTTGCTTATATATATGTTGTCTGTTTTTTGCCAGTAGAGACAGTGAAATAGAATGAGCAGAGACACACATACTGCATGCAGATACAGACATGGTAGATTACATGTAACATCCTGGTCATGTGCCTAAGATCACACTGTGAGTCAAGCTTGATTTTAAATGGATCTGGGTGAATAATTTGCTTAGTTGTTGTGTTTAGAAATATGGAAATACATGTTTTCTTAAAGTCAGTTAGGCTTTAGCATATGTAGTAGTAGGGAATCTAAGGCAGCATGTCTGTTAGGCCTCTTACTTCAAAAATAGGCTCTAAGCTGTGCAATAAAGATCCAGGGTGTGACGTTAAAATGAAAAAGGAATGTTATGTCTTGCTTATATATATGTGGTTTGTTTTTTGCCAGTAGAGACAGTGAAATAGTATGAGTAGACACACACATATTGCATGCAGAGACAGACATGGTAGATTACATGTAACATCCTGGTCATGTGCCTAATATCACACTGTGAGTCAAGCTTGATTTTAAATTGATGGGTTAATAATTTGCTTAGTTGTTGTGTTTAGAAATATGGAAATACATGTTTTCTTAAAGTCAGTTAGGCTTTAGCATATGTAGTAGTAGGGAATCTAAGGCAGCATGTCTGTTAGGCGTCTTACCTCACAAATAGGCTCTGAGCTGTGCAATCAAGATCCAGGGTGTGCCATTGAAATGAAAAAGGAATGTTATGTCTTGCTTATATATATGTGGTCTATTATTTGCCAGTAGAGACAGTGAAATAGTATGAGCAGAGACACACATATTGTATTTAGAGACAGACATGGTAGATTACATGTAACATTCTGGCCATGTGCCTAAGATCACACTGTGAATCAAGCTTGATTTTAAATGGGCCTGGGTGAATAATTTGCTTAGTTGATGTGTTTAAAAATATGGAAATACATGTTTTCTTAAAGTCAGTTGGGCTTTAGCATATGTACTAGTAGGGAATCTAAGGCAGCATGTCTGTTAGACCTCTTACTTCACAAATAGGCTCTGAGCTGTGCAATCAAGATCCAGGGTGTGCCGTTGAAATGAAAAAGGAATGTTATGTCTTGCTTATATATATGTGGTCTATTTTTTGCCAGTAGAGACAGTGAAATAGAATGAGCAGAGACACACATATTGAATGCAGAGACAGACATGGTAGATTACATGTAACATACTGTGAGTCAAGCTTGATTTTAAATGGATCTGGGTGAATAATTTGATGAGAGTTAGAGAGATGGAAACTGTGAGGAGACACAGGTGACATTATTGAAAAATGTGAAAATATAATTCCTTATTTCATACAGACACTCAGTGTGATACTTGTCAAAAATTTTAAAGCCATAAAACATTTACCAGAATGAGATGAGACACACGCAAACAGACAAATGACATACAGAAAGTGAGAGAGATGGGGCAGGCACAGAGTGAGATGAGACACAAGCACAGACTGAGATAAGACACAGGCACAGAGTGACATAAGACACAGGCACAGAATGAGATGGTGCTGGAAGAGAGTAAGATTAATAATGAAACTGTACTGCACTGTTACTGTAACACAGTTGCTGTGGTATAAAGTAACTTATGTTGTAAACTAGTGTTTCTATCATTTACTTATTGTATATGCTATGTAGTATGTTTGTAGTGGTCTATAATATGTTATTTTTTCTTTACCACAAATTATAATCATCTATAGAAAGATAAAATAATATGCCGTCAAAGGAAAGACTTCAAAAGAAATATAAACAAGATTTACGGTCCAAGAAAACAGAAAAACAAGACTCATCCAAAACACAATCTTCAGTGAAAAAAATAATGCTCCTGGTAAGCAAACTAAGGACTTTTTAAGGAAGGTATTGAAATGTCAAAAAAATATGTTGTTTCAAAGAAGAATAAGGCATCTCTAAGTAGTAAGAAAAAACTGTGCCCCTCCAAAAATGTTAGACCTGTAGAAGAAGATGATATTGTCTCTAGCAATAGAAGGAGAAATCAATTCATAGAAATTTGTAGACGAATGTTTTATAACTGAATAGTTACAAATTTATTAAAAATGTAAAGCAGTATCAAAAAAAGATTGCTTTTTACAAGAAAAAAGAAGCATAGTGAAGATTGTGGATCAAGCATTTAAAGTGAAAAATAAATTATTTTGTTTAGTAATCAATAGAATTCGTACACTAGATAAGGTAATCAATGTGTTCAAATCAAAATGTAAGTGGAAAAGATTAATTAATCAGACTATTTTTTGTGATGTTTTTTCTGGAGAATGGAAGCATAGTTCAAGTTGTGAGCCACTTTTTTAATGAAGAAAGTTACTTTCAGGATAATGATTTGGTGCATGCAGTTGACACCAGTGGTCGAGCATATGAGGTGAAGGACGGTTGTCCGGTTGAAAAAGAAAAGATTGTGCCTAGAAATACAGAAGAGGTGTTAGCTGATGAAGTTTTAGGGAGATGTCCTAAGGCTCCAGTGTATACTTGGAATTGTAGTAGCATTTGTAGTGTGTGACAGGATTCAATTGATTTGTTTCTTAGTTTCTTACGGACATATACTAAGAAAAGTCTAACACAAAAAATGAAAATTTTACAAGAGTTAAATCCTTGTAGAGTGAGAGAAAAAACAGGTTTGTATGAACATTCACTACCTTGTCTTTCAAGAAAAGTATGTCAGAGTGTTTTTCACCATTTTAGGATGTTAGCAGTGCATCATAATAAAGTGAGGAAATTAGTGAGAAGTTTGTATTATGCAAAAAGTCCAACACTTAAGCTAAAACAGTTAAACAGTGCTCTTTTGCAGGGAACTGAATTAGATGTGAAAAACATTTGTAAAGAAATTGAGTTTTGTTACTTTGGTGAAAAAGAGGACAGTGCAGAAACTGATACAGTAATAGAAGGAAATGTGGAGGAGAATGTAGAGATTTCAAGTACAGAAAAATTTGACCATGAAATTACTAAGTTTAAGGTCAATTTAAGTGAAAGGCCTAATTTTACTTGTGTGTGTTGTCGACAAACTCATTATAAGAATCAGACTAGATTAGTTGATTTATATGTAAAACGTGAAATGGAAAATAATAATGAGTGGAAGGATTTTGCAACTTATTAGTTGGTAGAAAATTGTTTTGATTTGGGTTCTGATCAACGAATTTGTAAATATTGTTATAATAAATTACATGAAAACAGAATGCCTGCTAGAGCTGTTCATAATAATCCGGAGTTGGTAGACATTCCTTTTGAATTGATGGATTTAAATACCTATGAGTCTATTCTGATTCAATGTGTGCATCCTTTTCAGGCTATTGTTCGCATGGAGCCTAAGACAGGGAAATTGCCTCCATCAGATTTACAGAGAGGATTTAAGGGAAGAGTTGTTTATTTGCCTCTAGATTTTAAGAAAAATATTGATACAATTGGTGTAGAAAAAGTAGAAGTGGAACCTCTGGTTATTCTAGTTAATGGTGTTCCGACAATGAGTAAGAAAATCTGGAAAGAATTAGTGGATGTTAGGAAAGTCAAAAAGGCAATGTTGTATTCGGTAAAAAATAATCACTACTACAAAATGTATATGTAGGAGAAGAGGAAACAACTATAGAAGAGGACAGTGATTTCTCAGCTGAGCAAATTGAAAAAGTTGATGTCTCTAGAAGTGAAGAAATTTATGAACATTATAGTGTTCATCCATTGCATTCCAAAGAAGTAATGGGGAATGCTATTGACTTGTTTCAAATGAAAGAAGCAAAAGGAAGTCCCATTAGTGTATGGGAAGAAAGTTTGGAAGCTCATTGTTTTCCACAGTTATTTCCAACAGGTCAAGGTGGACGATATGACGACCGACCTGTTCAAATTCCTGTATCTGAATACCGGACTTCAAGATTATATTCATAAGATCCAAGGTTTTGTCAATGCATTCCATATTTGTTCCATCAACTGTTTGAGAGTGACTTGTCTGGACTTTCTTATGCAGTGAACCATATACTGAAAAGTGGAGTACATCTACAAAATGTTTCAGCAAAGGACTTTATGGATAAAGTAAAAATGCAAAACAGTGTTTTGGATTCTCAGCTAATTAATCTCATGGCATGTCAGCGTGGTACTAACGAGTATTGGTACTGTCGTCAGGGGGAATTGAAATGTATGCTAAGAATCTTAGGAACTCCTATATGGTTCCTCACTCTTAGCTGTGCTGTGTATGCTTGGGAAGACTTACTTCAATTTCTAAGAGAGGCAAAAAAAAACATTGAAAATATTGATTACAAGACACCTGGAGAACTGTGCTCTTTGGATCCAGTTAATGTATGCAGGTATTTGAATCATAGGTTTGAAGCTACGATGTCTTTTATTACAAACAAAATAAATCCTCTGCTTGGAGAGGTTTCGGATTTCCTTTGGAGAAAGGAGTATCAAGCAAGAGGTGCTCCTCACATACATATTCTGCTATGGATTAAAGATGCACCAAAATCTGGAACAGATTCAGATGAGAAAGTGATGGTTCAAAGGTTCAAAAAGTACTTTATTCGGTTAAAAAACCAATAACCGTAAAAGCAACAAATAAAAAAAAATACATTTACAATGATTAATAAAGCAGCTGTTTGTGAAAGGAGAAGTTATCGCAATTCATGTATTCCATAATATGTACAATTTTAAATTTCATCCAAACAAATTGATTTCCGATATTCAAAAACCTATTTAAAAAATTCAGATAATGAAGCAACAGTAAAAACAGTGTCCATTTTTTGCAATTCTAAAAATGCTGGGCGACATCTATGTAAATTCATCTCTTTTAGGATAGGGACAATAAGTTTCCTATGGGGCAGAGTATAACATTTACAAAAAAATAAAACATGAATATTGGATTGTGCTGATAATCCATCACAGGGGCATACAGGCAGTTCATTTGACCAAGAATTATTTCAGGAAAAGTAAATAATCTGAAAACAATGTTAAATCTGAAACGTGTTAAAAGAAATCTATCATAATTAGGCATAGGAAGGGTTAGGTATGGCTGTAATTTTTCTCTGGTTAAAATCAGCTGATGTGAAGAAACAGTCTTTTTCTTAGTTTCTTCTAACAGTCTCTTTTCACTCAAGTACTTCATGCACAGTTTTTTCAATATTTTTATAGGAATGTGTATCATTGTAGATAGCTCATCATAATATTGTAAGTGGTCAATTTCTGTCAGGAATATTCTAATGTAATTTAACCATTCAAATCCATTTACTTTTCCAAGTTTTAACACGTCCTGGAGTATGGCGCGATTTAGTACACATTCATTTACAGTCCATACCCTGTGCCACAGAAGAACGGGCTGTATTCTAATTGTATCTGAAATATACGACAGCCCCAGCTCAGCATGGCAAATAAAAGTCGCTGTACTTTCTGGTATTGACAGGATATGCCGTAAGAATTTATTTTCATCTGTTTGGAGTGATTTTATATTAGAGTATCCCCAGAGCCCTGCTCCATACAATGCCACTGAGACACACATTGCAGCATAAATAGTTAAAATTTCCCTGATCATTTTTTTCCCCAGTTTTCTTATGAAACTCTTTAAGGCCATTATTGTCTTAGAGAACAGGAGCGTTCTTGCCTTCACCGCACTTGACCAAGAGCCAGTCTCGTGGAACAAGATTCCTAGATAAGGGAAGGAAGATATTCTTTCTAAAGGAGCGTTATTTATATACATCGTTTTCATTTGCTTCTTGGTGCGTGTACCACAGTTTATCCAAAAAGTCTTGCTACAGTTTATTTTTAAATCCAAGCTGAGCATAAATCTGTTAAAAGATGTTATCAATTTTTGCAGGGCCATGGGGGTACGGGCCATTAAAACAGCGTCGTCTGCATACAAGAGTGCAGGGATAGATCTTTTTCCAACCTTGGGCATATCCCCACACTCTTGTAACAGACAACTTTCAAGGCCATTTATGCAGATAAGGAATAAGAAGGGGGCCAAAACGCACCCCTGGCGTACACCACGTCCTATCCCAAAAGACCTCCTACATTCCCCCCCTTTTCCATAGCGTACAATAGCAGTGGCTCCTGAATACAACTCCCTTAGGAATCGAATTTTTGACTCTTCTACGCCCAGCCTTGACATCAAGTCCCATAGTTTAAGATGGGACACGCAGTCAAAAGCCGATGTAAGATCAACAAACGTAAAATACAAACGCTCCCTTTTTATCATAATATATTTCTGCTGAATGATAAATAAATTTAGGCCCTGCTCAGTTGTTCCTATGCCCTTTTGAAATCCGAATTGTAGGTCACTTATTACCTCAAACTCCTCTGCCCAGTTTTGAAGTTTGGCTAAGATGACTCTACCAAGGGTCTTTATAGACAAATCAAGAAGGGATATTGGCCTATAACAAGCACAATTTTGTCTGTCTCCCTTCTTGTAAATAGGGACAATGATTGATGTAAACCAAGATGGACTCAGAACCCTTACGAAGGCTGCATTAAAAAGTTGTACAAGCATCAGGCTCCAAATTACACTATTGGCTTTATACAGATCTGCCGGGATCCCGTCTGGACCAGCCGCCTTACTGCCCTTTTTGGCTTCCAGACTCGTTAAGACCTCGGGTAAAGTTACCACCAGTTTTTGTGCCTCGTCTCCTTTCTCATGTATTGAGTTTAATCCTGTGTCTGCAATTTCATCTATGGACATGTAGAGAGTGGAAAAATGTGCAACCCAATCATCCTCATTGATCGCTAATTCCAAGCGAGCTTTGGTGTTTTCATAGGGTAGGGGGGCATTTACCACCCTCCAGAAGGCAGATGTATCTTTGGATTGTGAGGCTGCACATAGTTCTTCCCATGCCACCCTTTTAATCGCACTCTTCCTATTTGTCAATGCCTGATTATAACATTTCCTTGGATTTCTTATTTGAGCAGTGTCTCGGGGCACCTGGTGAATTGCATGTTTAAGATCTGTAAGGGCCTTGGTGCAAGTCCTATTGAACCACCCTGTAGTGTTCTTAGACCCATTCCTTAACGCTAATTTCAGATTCTCTTTGATAGTGGATGCAATGATGTTAAAGTGTTCTATTATGCCTTCACTATCAGAGTCCTCATCCAGGCAAATTTAAAAAATATCAGCGCAGGTATTTACCAACCTTTTTAAGAATTCTTCCGGTACCACCTTGCTCCACTTGAGTGTATAACCATTTTGCCTCCCTAGCACCACATCTGGCACAGCCTGCACTAGAGTCTGATCTTTTCATCGTGCCAAGAAGGAGTTCTCAATTTCGAGTATTTGAGGTAGGCGGTCACTCATTGGTGCATCCAAAATTTTGAAACTACCTATCCAATGACCGTAACCATTTGAGCAGAGGCTAAAGTCAATAGTAGTAGATGCTACCCTCCCAATAAAAGTTGGCACAAATAGGGTTGGTTGGTGAGTCATTTCGTTTACAAAGCCCAAGTCATAGTCAAATAATAATTCATTCAATAAATCCCCAGTTTGAGTATGATTAAAATATGTGAGATTAATGTCCTGCTCTAACATTAAACCACAAATGCATTTTTGGCCCTTTTTACATAATGGACAATTAAAGTCCCCCCCCCCCCCCATAAAATCATTACTTCCTTCTCCTTGCTGTCTATTTCACATTGTAAGTCATTAGCTAACATTTTCAAAATATCCCGAGTCATATTACCTGGGATATTATTATAGAAATTTATAATGACAAAGCGCAATCCTGTTTTAGTATCTATCGCCAGTTTGTGATAGAAATTACATTTAGAATAAAAGCGTACCTTCTCATATGTTAAACAGTTCGAGAGATACGTAATTAAGCCCCCCTTAGGTCTCCCATGGGCACCACCCACTGCCGGTGTGCAAAATGTTTAGATGTATGGGATCTATAGCCCAAGTTTCTTGAACGGCCAAGATGTCCAGGCCATTTGTGACAGTTTCCCAGGAGGGATTGGTAGATTTCAGTTTTAAACCTGCCACATTCCAAAACATCAAAGTGCACATATCTTTATTTTGGACCATACCAACATTTCCTGTTTCCTTCCCCTGTTTTACAGATTTAATATTTCTAGGGGTGTTAGTATCTACAGCGGTTTGGTTTCCATTATTCCTGGTATCTACTCCGTTACATTTTTTATTCTTCCTCCACAAGGTATTTGTCAAGTTTGTGGTTTCATTTTCATTTAGTGCCCTTTTGTCGCTTTCCTTTCTTATGCTCATGTCAAGGGGTGCCTGATTTACTCTACTATCCATTGGTTTAATAAGAGTGGATAGAGATAAGGGGGACTGTAGGGCCTCTTTATGTTCTGGGTGTCAATCCACAGCCTCTAATTCACTGAACCGATTGTAACAGGGGATGGTGAATGGAACATATTGTGGGCCCATCCATTCTGCATATTGCTGTCGGTCACCGTAATGTGTTCTCCCTGCCCTTCGCTGTATTGAAGTCCAGCCATCATTTACCCCTTCTCCCCAAATATTTTGAATTGGGTCCCCAAGCATTTCATGCCCCCACCCTCCCCTGGAATGATTAGAACCCCTCATCCAACTCCATCTATTGTCCGGTGGCTGTGCTGGCATATAGAAAAAAGAGAGTGGTCTTGCCACAATTGTAACTCCATTATTTCTCTTAGCCCCCAGACAAATATGATCCACTGTTCTTGGGTCTTCAAAGGTTACCACCACACAGTCTCCTTGAGTTCTCTTTCTAGTTTTCCCCACCCAGGGAACCCTCTGTACCATTAAGATGTTACTAGTTATTGTTGTTGGAAGGGGGTGGTTAGAATTTAACCAGTGAAGCACCTTATTTTTAAGTGTCCAGAATGGTTCCGTGACTTGGGGAGCCAATTCAGGAACCCCAGTTAGGATTACCACGTGTGGGCAAGCTTCTGGTGGTAAATTGATGCTTCTGCGTTTTTCAGTCCTATCTTGGTGGGCTTTATCAGGACTGTGGGTGGAAACATTTAGGATGACTGGTTTATTTGTGATAGCCTCAGTGGTTAGAGTGGATTTTTTACCTTCAGTTAAGGGTTTATCTATTGTTTGTGGTTTATTTGCAGGTAGGGTTGAATGGGCTACTTTTTTAGCCTGGGCCGTATGCAAGGCTTCTATATCCTTATGTAGCACATTTAGTTGGGTTTCTATTACCAGAAGCTTATTTTCCAGGGGAGACAGCAAGGATTTAATAAGAGTCTTCAGTGTAGATATAAGCAGATCTTCCCTATCTACACTGATACCTGTACTATTGGGTGTTGCGCTGTTAGTAAAAATATCAGCCAAGGTGTCATCTAGGATGGAGTCATCAATAGTCAGAGGCATTGTTCTAGAGCCGGCCTCTTCTTTCCCTGTATCCGCCCCGGAAGCTCCCCTCACTTGTTCTTTACCACTGTCTTCTTAGAGGTAGTAATATTATTTTAAATATGCTTATTTTTTGGGATTGCTCCCTCCCTTTTCCCTCGCAACTCGTTATTGCTACTTTCCACCTGGGAATCTATTTGTGCGGTAATCAGGATATTTCCCAATGGTGCCAGGTCCTGGGAATCACAGGAAATAGAATCCCGAAGTGCAGGCTGGGTACAAATATTTTTATGGACCTCTACATGTGTCTGCAAAGGGGTAGAATTACTTGTTGCATTTTCCGGACTACGAACCTCAGCAATGTGGCCCATAGACGACCTCTTTGCAAATGCTAGATCCTGGGATACCCTTCTCTACATGAGCACAATTCCCTGATCTATCAGTGAATTTGAGCGTACTATAAAATCATCAAGGATTCCCGTCAGCTTTGTCCCTCCAGCTGCTGCCTTGCTTCTAGTTTCACGTGTCATTGTTCAGAGAGAAAATAAGTTATTTGAGTAGACTAATTATGGATTGTTCTAAAAGAACAGTTTTATAGTCAGTCACAAGTGGTCCCAATGTTAGAGGAGTTCAAGTCGGTATATAAAATTCAAAAGCTTACAGTTCCAGGAAGCATCTGTGAAGAATTGAGCAGGGTTTCGGGCCCAGCCCATCCTCCTCAGGCCTCTGAGCGCCACAGAGGGCCCGCCCTTTGCCCCGGCTTCGCCCGGCGTCCCGCGATGCGGAGGATGTTGCAAATTTCAAGCGCCTCCTGGTGCCAAAATCCCCGTCGCGGCTTCCGGCCACAAGGCAGCTTGGAGGGTTGTAGTTCCGCCGCACCGCGGCCGCGCTGATGGCTTCTGTGGCAGCGGTGGGGAACCAGCAGGGAAGGCAGCAGCGTCCTGCCCGGCCAAGAGAACACAGCCAGGTAGGGGATTGAGAGTTATGGCGAGTTGTGGCTCCAGACACCCGCTCCGCCGAGGATGTTGCCAATTTCAAGCACCTCCTGGCGCCAAAATCCCCGTTGCGGCTTCCGGCCGCAAGGCAGCTTAGGGGTTGTAGTTCCGCCGCACCGCGACCGCTCTGATGGCTTCTGTGGCAGCGGTGGCGGTGGGGAACCAGCAGGGAAGGTAGCAGCGTCCCGCCCGGCCAAGAGAACACAGCCAGGTAGGGGATTGCAAGTTATGGCGAGTTGTGGCTCCCAAGAAAGTAATGAGTTTCATTGAGCAGTATTCCACATGTGCTGTTCCGAAAAGTACAGAAGAAAACAATTTAAGACATCAAGTTTTACGCTTTCAAACCCATCGTTGTGGAAAATACTGTCGTCGAAAATACAAATCCAAGGACAAGTTCTACAAAAAAGTTTGCATTTCCACGTCCAGTAACATCGAAAGGAAGAGTGAACAATTGTATGTCTTCTCTGCGACATACTGTGACAAGAAAATCACCTAAAAATACATACAACCTAAGAAGAAATGAGGAATCGAAATACATAAATGAATACAACCCAGTCATTTTGTCCATGTGGAATGCTAACATGGATATTCAATGTGTTGCTGACAACTCTATTGCTGTGGCTCGATATATGACGTCTTACATCACAAAATCAGAAAAGACGGAATTGAAGGAAATGTGGGAGGAAATGTCACATGAAAAGAGTCTAACCAAGAAATTATACATTTACAGTCTGAAGATGTTGTCACATCGAGAAATTGGAGCTTATGAATGTTCTGATCGGTTATCATCAGCAAGTTTGTATGCCAAATCTAGAACCATCATTTGGGTGAGTCTAGGTCTTGCTGCAACACGAAACCGAGTTTTGAAATCTGTACAAGAAATAGAGTATTTGGCAGAGAAAGAACCAAACAGTACAAATATTTTGAAGACAAACATGTTGGATACATACTATCCAAATAGAAGTAGTCATCTTGAGACCATTTGTCTGTATGAAGTTCTGCAAACCTATACTTTTAAGAGGAACGTCACAGAAGATATCAATAAAGGTGTATATGCTATAATTGGATGTGAAGGCTGTCTGGTGAAACAAAGAAAAGGCCATTTGATTAATCATCGAAAATTGAGTTGTGAATCTCCAGACAAAAGAGAATTTTATGAAGAAAATGTAATGAAGATTTGTTCAATGCAACCAAGGATACCATTGGATGTCCTGTTTTTTCAAAATTATCTGCAAATGTTGAACGAGGAAATACAGAAAGAAAGTGTAATTGCAGCAGAGATTGCTAGAGACAGTTCTCAAGACAGTCAGAGTTCTGCTTCATTGAGTCAGGATCCACTAGGAGGACCAATTATCCAAAATGAAGCTGCCACTGCCATGGATGAAGTTGAAAGAGCCATGGAACAAGCTCAGGAGGATGTAGTTAACTTACAAGATTTGGAAAAAGAACTAAACGTTGAGCAGAGACAAATATATGACAAAGTCACAGAACAGATTGAGCATGGTTTATCCTATGAGAAAAAAGAGTGCTCATGTACATCATTTATACCTGTCCGACTGTATGTGAGTGGAGAAGCAGGAACTGGAAAAAGTTTTCTGATTAAAGCAATTGCAACTTATCTGCAGAAAAGAACGGAGTCATCGATGTCTTGTGTTGTTACCGCTCCAACTGGGTTGGCAGCACATAACATTAAAGGATTTACTTTACATTGGTTATTGATGCTGCCAGTAGAGCATGATAATACATTATAATACTACAAGCTATCTAGAGAAGCTTGTTGTGAAGTTTCCCGAGTCTTGAAGAAAATGAAACTTCTTATCATTGATGAGGTAAGCATGGTATCAAATGTAATGCTTGCTTTTGTGCATTTAAGAATGCAAGAAATTCTTAAAACAGAGTATGATGTGTTATTTGGAGGCAAACACATCATTGTTTTTGGAGATCTACTGGAGCTTACTCCAGTGAAAGGAGAACCAGTGTTTAAAATGCTTACACATGAAGATATAAGGAAGTGCCTAGGAAGCATTTGAAATGTTAACATATGGTTACATTTCAAATATGCAGAACTGCTACAAAATATGCGACAGGCAAAGGATGAAGATTATAAAAATATTTTACAAGATGTAAGAATTGGAAAAGTAAGTGAGCATGGGAAAGCAGCTGTACATGCACGATAATTTCAAATTTGTTTCCAAACGAAAACATTCTCCCAGAGAATATTTTTAAGAAAATTCCTGAAAACAAATCTGTCATATGCTTGATCCCAACTCTGCAAGAATGTTCAATCTTCAACAACAAAATGTTAAAGATGGAAAATAAAGAGATTGTGAAACTGGAAGCTATTGATAAAATAGAACATGAAGGAGCAACTATTATTTTGTCAGAAAAGTTGAAATCAAAATTGGATTCTTTAGAGAAGACAATATCTAAAACTGCTGGTTTGGAAAAGAGTCTGTATGCATCTTTAAATTGTCATATAATTTTTACGACGTAATTTACATGTGGAAAGAGGTTTATTAAATGGAGCAATGGGTCATGTAGTAGATTTTGTGAATTACCGAAATAGAGATGGAATTGAATTTATAAAAATTAAATTTGATGATATTGAAGAAGTACAACAAATCAGTCGTTGTTGTGCCCGATTTTTGCTTGTGAAAGATTTATATGTCCGCAGAAAACAGTTTCCTGTTTCTTTGGCATATGCGGTGACTATTCATAAATCTCAAGGTTTAAGTGTAGATAGTGCTTTAGTGAATATTGGAAGTTCTGTGTTCAAGGAGGGTATGGCATATGTTGCTTTATCTCGAGTCAGAACTTTATCTGGATTGTACTTGATTGATTTTGATAAGACAAAGATTAATGCTGAACTAAATTGTGTAAAAGAATATAATAGGTTAAGAAGAGAGTATGCTCCAAATTTACCTCAATATCCTCTATTTGAAAAGCGTGTGGTAGGCCGAAAAAGAAGAAATGAGAAAAATAGTAGTGAAGTTGTAGCAAAAAGAAAAAAGTAGATGAAACAGTAATTGTAAGCAGAAAGAAAAAGGATTCAGTTAAAGATGTTGTTGGATTTCAGTTTGAAAACACTTCTGGTGTAAACTGCTATACTAATTTAGTGGTTAATGTTGTTTTTTTATCTCCAAACTATACAAGAACAGATTGCTGAAAATCGGGATCAAAGATTTAGTTTTTTGTTGAATTCTGTGTTTGAGAAATGTAGCAGTGATAGAACAAAAATGCAAATTGTTTCTGAAATTCGAAATGTTTTAGACATATGTTCTGGTCTAAATCAATTTTCACAGAATATTCAGCAAGATTGTCAGGAATTTCTAATGTATATGCTTGTTGTTTTGCAAGATGAAGGTGTAGATGTAGAAAATCTTTTTGGCCTTTCTTATAAATGGCAGCATGACTGTGATAATTGTTCCTTTTCAAGTAGTACTACAATAGACACTGAAAGATTTATATATTTGACTTTATCAGACTGCAAATCAGTGTCTTTTAATAATCTAGTTAGAGAAGCAAATCAAAACATGGTCTGTACTCAATGTAAATCTGCAATGCTATCAACATTATTTATAGAAAGATATAGACAGTATATAATTTTAATGTTCCAACGATGTAGACCGGATGGAACTAAATTGACAACTTTAATAAAAAATGTTGTGGCTTCTCAATTATCAATTTCAGGAAGAACCTTTGCAACTACAGCAATTATTTACCATGATGGTTCTTCAACAACATTAGGACATTACACAGCTTATTTAAAATGTCAAAAAGGCTGGAAACACTCTAATGATACTCAATTGACTTTCAAACAACGTTTGCCTTCTGACTTACAAAATTCTTACCTAGTGTTCTTACATCCGAAATTTTAGGGAAGGTAATTGGCTTGTGAAGATTGGAGCCGTTAATAAAACTTAGTTTGCTGTTCAAAATTACTTTTGAAGTGAGAGTGATCAAGATAATAAAAAACATGTAGTTCGCATAGAGGTAGTATAAGTGTATCACATGATGTGAGTATTGTAGGAAATATTAATAAAAAGTAAGCTAGAGGTGGAAATAAAAAAAAATTGTTTCATAATGTAAAAGATATTGGAGCTTTTCTTTCAGAAACTCAGGTAAATGGTAGATTAAGAATACTCTTGAGTAGTTTCCAAAGAAAAGGACTTTCTTTATACTATTTGGCCTCGTGGAAAAGTACGTGGATCAAAAGTGAGTTAAGATATGTTTTTTCTAATTTTTGCATTATTTATTGAAATGTTGTATGGGTTTTTTAACCCCTTCCATGCTCATGACGAGCTCAGCTCGTCATGCAGCCCACTGCTAGTGTGCTCATGACAAGCTGAGCTCATCATGAACAAGGGGATTCAAGGAAGTTCAGCACCCAGGGAGAATTCCTGTATAATTGAAGGTATTAAACACAATCATTTTGATTGTGTTTTTTTTGCCCGCTGTCATATAATGAGTAGTATTGAAGTCACTGTTTTAAGTGAAATTCAATATATTCTGAGAACAGCAAAAATACACCATATAACATGTTGTACAAATTATTTTGTATTTTGTATTATCAAATATATATTATTCTCCCTTCTCTTATGCTCACTCACCTTTTTCCACCCTCTATCACTCCTTTTAACTCACCCTCACTGGCCTTCTCTCACTCTCCCTCACCTCCCTTCCCATATTCCGCTTCCCTTACTTATCCTCATTCTCCATTCCTTCACTGCCCTTTCCCTCTCTCCCATCCACCACTTTCCAGCTGTCAGTCACTCTACTTCACTCCCTTTCCCATTCTTTCCTTTCTTTGCTCCCTCAATAATTCCCCTTCTCTCACTCACCTTACTCCACTTCACTCACTCCTTCTCTCACTCCCTCTGTCCTCTTACATCCACACTCCCCTTCCCTCACTCCCTCTCTCTTAGCCTCACTCTCTCGGTCCTCTCACTCTCTCACTCCTCTTCCATCACGCTCACCCATACTCCCTTACTTACCTTTCTTTGCTCTCTCACTCAGTCCCTTTCTGTCACTCTTTCCTTCACTACCTCTATGTCCTCACTCCTTCACTTCCCTTGTCTCATGCTCACTTGCTTTTATCCTCCCTCTATCTTCACTCTTTCCTCAACCTCACTGCCCTTCACTCACCCTCCTTCACCCTTGTTCCCTTACTCCGGTTCCCATAGTTATCCTCATTCCTCATCCTTAACTCCCCTTCCTCTTAATCCAGTCACGCACTCACCTTTTCCCAGTCCTTTTGCTTCACTTCTCTTTCCCTTCTTTCCTTCCTTTGCTCCCTCAGTCATTCTCCTTCCCTTACTCACCTTACTCCACTGTACTCACTCTTTCTCTCACTCCCTCTGTTCTTTCATATTCTCACTTGTCTTCCCTCACTCCCTCTCTGTTACCCTCACTCTAATTGTCCCCTCTCTGTCTTATGACCCTACATTCACTCTCACTCACCTTCCATCCCTCATTGTCATGAATCCACTGTCACTCACTCCTGCTTCCCTGTCACTCACTCCCCTTTCTTTACTCCCCTTTCTTCCTTTAGTTTTCCTAATGCACATTCCTTTAGTATCTTACTCACCTTCACTTCATTTCTCTCTCCTGCTCTTCTTCTCTGTCACTGAATGTATCCATGTCATTATCCTTTTAGTAATTCGCTCTCCCTCTATTTCTTTTTCACTCTCTCTGATCTTCACCATTCCTTTGTTTTCCTTTCTGAGTCCTTGACTCCTACTTTATCTCTTACTACCCTTTTATGACTTTTAATCTCCTGCTTTGTCTCTTGTATTGTAAAATCTATATTGTAAATATTATAACTTACTTTTTTTTTCTCTTTCACAGAATTTACTGAAAATATGTAATTACGTTTACATTACTTATAAGGTAAGTTTGACGTACAAAATGTACTTTCTCAACACTCTTTTCCTTAACCTCACTACTCTTCTCTCACCCACCCACACCCCGTTCCCTTACTGCGCTTCCCTCACTTATTCTCAATCCCCACATTTACTCCCCTTTTCCTCACTCCCCTCCCACACTCACCTTCTTTCAGACCTTCTCCTTTACTTTCCTTCCTCTCTCTTCCCTTCCTTCACTCCTTCACACTTTTCCCTTCCCTTACTCTCCTTACTCCACTTCACTAACTCCTTCTCTTACTCCCTCTGTCCTCTTACTTCTACACTCCCCTTCCCTCATTCTCTCTATTAGCCTCATTCTCTCCGTCCTCTTAGTCTCTCACTCCTCTTATGTCACGCTTATTCCCTATAACTCAGCCACACTCCCACACTCACTTTCTTTCAGATCTCCTGTTTTACTTCTCTTCCTCTCTCTTCCCTTCCCTTCCTTTGCCCCTTCACTCTTTTTCCTTCCCTTACTCCCCTTACTCCACTTCACTAACTCCTTCTCTTTTTCCCTCTGTCCTCTTACTTACTCACTCCCCTTTCCTCACACTCTCTCTCTCTTACCCCCATTCCCTCCATCCTCTTAGTCTGTCACTCCTCTTCTGTTACGCTCACTCCTATAACTCAGCCACACTCCCTCACTTATCTTTCTTTGCTCCCTCACTCAGTCCCTTTCTGTCACTCTTTTCTTCAGTGCCTCTATTCCCTCACTTCCTCACTCCCTTTGTCTTACCCTCACTCACTTTTATCTACCCTCTTTCATCCCTCTTTACTCATTCTCTCTGCCATTCTTTCACTCCCGTTCTCTTAGTCTGGTTCCCTCACTACCCCTCATTCCATATCTTTCTCTCCTTTTCCCTTTACTTTCATCCCCCACTCACCTTTTGTCAGTACCTATGCTTCAGTCCTCTTCCCCTCTCTTCCCTTCCTTCGCTGACTCACTCTTTCCCCTTACCTTACTCACCTTACTCCACTTCACTCACTCTTTTCTCACTACCTCTATCCTGTCATATCCTTGTTCTCCTTCCCTCACCCCCTCTCTCTTAGCTTCACTACCTCCATCCCCTTACTCTCTCACTCCTCTTCCATCACACTTACTCCCTATAACTCACCTACACTCCCTCACTTATCTTTCTTTGCTCCCTCACTCAGTCCTCTTCTCTCACTCTTTCCTTCACTTCCTCTGTCTCCTCACTCCCTCACTCCCCTAGTCTCACGCTCACTTGCCTTTATCCACTCTCTATCACCACTCTTTCCTCAACCTCACTGCTCTTCTCTTACCCTTCCTCACCCCGTTCCCTTACTCCGCTTTCCTCACTTATCCTCATTTCCCATGTTCACTCCCCTTCCCCTCATTCATCTCCCACACTCACCTTCTTTCAATCCCCCTACTTCACTTCCCTTCCCCTCTCGTCCCTTTCTTTGCTCCCTCACTCATTTTCCTTTCCTCTCTCACTGTACTCCACTTCACTCACTCCTTTACAATATATAAAGAATATAGCTCTTTTTGGATAATTGGAGGTAGTTCTAAAAAGAACCGTTTTTTTTCTTCTTTTTTAGTTTTTTTTTGTACTTTTTCCGAACGTTTTTAATTTTTTGAGTTTTTTTTCAGAACAAAAAAAACCTAGGGATTGCCAAACTGCTCAACAGGAGCAAAAAAAGGGGGAAAAATAGGGCTGGGGAGGGCAGCGGTGTTCTTCTCTTTTTCGAACAATTACTAGGATACTCTGCTCCCCATAACAAAGCAGTTCGTCACACTGCTTACACCTAATGGTAATGTTAGTAACAACAGGCTGAATGTTTGGTATCAGCTCGACTGCTCTTCCTCTCCCCGATGATTTTGCTCCTACGGTGGAAGTCGTGGCACCATCTCTCGGTGCATTCCATGCCCGGTCCCTGACACTCTCCCGGGCATTGTTCTGGGGGTACCTTCTTTGCACATGCCTTATCATGGTAGAGTTCCCATACTACATTTTGTTGTGGGGTCACCCCATGAAAGAATAGTAAGGCATATCCTGCACTCCACCTTTGGAGCATTTAACTTCTTCTCTCCTTGTGGAATGCTAAAAAACTTCCAAATGAAGTGCTGCTTCACTTTTAGCTGAGGAGGTTCCTCGTGGAGAAACTCATCAGAGTCATCACTGCTGCTTGGTGGTCTTGCAGCCATTCTTTGCAAAGAATTGAAGAGAAGAAGGGAATAGGTCTTGCTCTCTCCAAAGTGAAAGAGGTAGTGAAGGAAATGGGTGGGGTTTTCATTAGTTGTAAAAAAAACTGTTAACCAATGAAAAGTGTTATTTTAATGTCGCATGACTTGACGCGCTTACTCTACACGCTCTGGGGCGATTCCGGGGGTGCTTACGCAGCACGTACGTAGACGCTTCCGGGGACGCTTACGTGGCACGTACGTAGGCGCTTCCGGGGGCGCTTACGCGGCGCGCCTGAATGACGTTTTGTTAGATTTTAGGAAATGCGTTTAAAGTTAAAATACGGTTATTTAAAATCAAAAATACAACTTTTATAAGTATGCCACTGAATGTCTTGCATTATTATTTACTTAAATACATACTTATATTTTTTTTTGCACGCCGATATAAGTGTCCCGGCGCTTTGACAAAAATCAGAGAAAGAAAAAGTCCGGGGCAGATGCAGGGCGAACAAGAAAATTACTGGGTAAAAAGCCATGTCTTCAGCTCTTTCCTAAAAACCAGTAAAGTGCTGATTTTTCTTAGAGAAACAGGCAGAGAGTTCCAACATCGAGGTGCCAAGCATCGAAAAGAGCGACCTCCAATTCTAGCCCGCCTGATAGTAGGAACAGAAGCCATAGCCAAAGAAGCCGATCTCAAAGTTCTAGAATGTACATAGAAGGCCAGGCGCTTCCTAATATATCTGCCCCCTACATGGTGGAGCGCCTTAAAGGCAAGAGTCAATGCCTTAAAGGTAATCCGTCTTGCGACAGGAAGCCAGTGGAGCTTTTTAAGCAACTCCGATGCACTCACTCTATGCTGAAGGCCATAAATGGCCCTTGGGGCGGAGTTCTGCACCAGCTGAAGGCGCGCAAGAAGAAATGTAGGCAGTCCCAGGTAGAGCACATTCGCATAATCCAAGCGTGAGCCTATCAGGGCCTGCACATTAGTCTTTCTATGTTCCAGAGACAGGATCGGGAAGACTTTTCTTAACATTTTCAAAATGCCAAAGCATTTCCCTGTAAGCTCGCAAATCTGAGGCCCTAAGGAAAGACCATCGTCAATCTGAAACCCGAGGTTCTTTGCCTTGGAAGAGGCATCTGCCGGAGGATACATTTCAGGAGGCCACCAGGCCTTCCATCTAGGATCAGGAGGGCAGCCAAAGAAAAGCAGTTCCCATTTATCGGAATTACATTTCAGACTGTGCTGTTTAAACCAGTCAAAGACCGCTCTCGCTATGTTTACGGGTGCGCGCACCCTGAGCGCTCCGAGGTAAAATGGTAAAAAAAAAGGAAAAATACATTGAAAAATGTATTTTAGAAAAAAATAAAAAATAATAATTCACTTTAAAAATCGTAGGTTACAAACTCGTTATAGTAAGGAATTAGCTTTTAAAAAACCTTTGAAATACACTGAAAAAACCATAGGTTTCACACCAGTTATAGTTAGCTGGACATTTTACTCATACAAAACCATTGAAATTCCCATGTTATAGTTAGTTGGACTCACTATAACTCACGCGCCCACAATCCACTGCTGATGATGTCACATATTACATCATTCATGACATGGTCAGTGACATGGTCAGTGACATCACTGATGACATCTCAAATGACATCACTGACGACGTCTCAAATGACATCACTGATGACATCACTGATGACATCATTCATGTGATAATTTGATGCACCTCCTCACACTCTAATCTAACCTTTGATATATCCAGTGCTAAATACAGACTACCATTCCAGAAACCATTGACACACCAATACCAGTTACTACATATGCACTCACTGATTCCTAAGTCTACACACACATCCACTCATTTACCCATAAAATCACTCATACATACAGTCACTCAACAATACAACACTGTCATAGTTAGGAATTAGTATTTAAAAAACCTTTGAAATTCACTGAAAAAACCACATTTTACTCATACAAAACCATTGAAATTCCCACGTTATAGCTAGTTGGACTCACTATAACTCGCGCGCCCGGAATCCACAGCTGATGATGTCACATATTACATCATTCATGACATGTTCAGTGACATCACTGATGACATCACTGATGACATCTCAAATGACATCACTGATGACATCAAAAATAACATCACTGATGACATCACTGATGACATCATTCATGTGATAATACGATGCACCTCCTCACACTCTAATCTAACCTTTGATATATCCAGTGCTAAATACAGACTACCATTCCAGAAACCATTGACACACCAATACCATTTACTACATATGCACTCACTGATTCCTAAGTCTACACACACATCCACTCATTTACCCATACAATCCCTCACACATACAGTCACTCAACAATACAACACTGTCATATGCACTCATACACCTATAGAGATACTCACACACTGCCACTCATTCATGGAGTTACTTACAAACCTAGTCAGTCATGCAAAGAATCAATCACACTCCCATTTCCTCATCTATACAGTTATACACACATAACCTTACTTATTCAAACATATACTAACACATACTTACTCTCTTTTACAATCACTGATACAAGTACACATTGATCCATACAGTCACTTACGCAATCACAGGCTCTCATGTATAGTCATTAATATATGCGAACTCTCACATGCACTGTGTTTTACATATGTACTTACTTGGACATGTAGCACTGAGATATCCATTCACTCACCAACACACCCATGCACACAGTCAACCGCCCATATAGCTGTTTCCACATGCACTCTTGAACTCATACACCTAGTGAATCAACTTCTCACACATCTATGCACAGAGTCACACACCTCCCAGCCACCCACACACTCAGTCTCCCATTCAAATACCTGGGCTGAGAAAAAAGGGGGGTCCCAAACGTGTTTTCTCCATGTTAATTTCCATAGGATGAATTGACAAGGCTACAGCCTGAACCGCTGAATGGAATTACGCCAAACTTTGCAAAATTGTAGGGACTGGTACGCAGATGTGCCTTTGCTATATTTGGTGAAAATTTCTCCAGTGGTTTTTACGAAAATTAGGCTCATAAACACATATATATCTATATGCGCGCTTCCAGCGCTTACGGGTACGTGTACCGGGGAGCACACCCGGCGCGACACGGAAGTACGCGAACGGAAAGCTGATTGGCTCTCGGGTGTCTGTCAACATTATAAACAGTCCGGAGAGTCCGCCATCTTGTGTCTCGGTAGAATCGAGACACAAGAGGTAAAAATAAAAAGGAGGAAATGATTATAAGGGGGCAGGGTAGACCCTCCCTGATCCCCTAGGTTTTCTGAGGGGGGCCTAGAAGGTCCCTGAAGGGCAAAAAAAACTATTATTTTTTTTAAAAATTAACGGGGTAAGCGATCGGTGCGTTTCCATGTGTGCTTTGAGGTACGCGCCCCCAGAGCGTACCACAGGGAAAAACAGTGAAAAAAAATAGTGTAAAATAAGAGGTAGGGTAGCTCTAAAAAGAGCTGTTGTGTTATGAGGGTGTTTTTTGTACCTACAAGTAGGTACCAATGCAGAGTCTAAAATTCAAGAGAAAGACTCTGCTTCCCTCATCTGAGAAATGTACACCGTCTCCTCTGTAGATATCTTGCATGTTGTAATGCAAGTTATTGTGGTATATGGAACTCATATCATAGTCTCTCAGGAAAGCAGAAACAGATCCTTTTGGGACCCCCTGAGAAGGTTTAGGGGGTGAGGGGCATTCTACCCTGCCCCCTTTTCTCATTCTAAACTATTATATTTCACTCACTTCTGTAACTACACAAAATGGCGGCGATAGGGTGCATCAAAGACAGACAGTGAGAGAAATGAGTCAGGAGATGAAGAAGAAATGTCAAATACACATTGGAGAAAATATAGTGGGAGAAGGGAAGTAAATATGACTAATCTTACAATGTAAAATAAAAATGTTGCACTCTATACTATAAGTCTCACATTATACTACAATCACTTTGCTACTACCTCATAAATTAGAAATAAAAATGAATAATATATCAACTAATTTTTAATTTGTAAATATTAATTTATTGTTCATAATTTTCATAATTTAATAGAACTTGCAGCATGTCCTCATCTGGAATTTCCTTTTCAATCAAATCATCAGGAATCTCCTCATGAAAAGTCTGCAATGATGATTGTTGGAATTCAATTGTATCCAAACATTCGATAAATTCTTCGTCAAGAGATTCATCCAAAAAATCATTTATGTCATCTCCTCCTTGTGATAAAATTAAAATATTAGTGCTGTCAATATCCGTGACATTTTGATTTTCAATAAATGTAGTTGGAAATTCAAAAGAAATTTCCTTGATCTCCTCATTCTGATCCATTTTAATTTCAAATTTCTTGCTGTAAATTGCAGAAAAAAGTAATCACTTTCATTTATCGTTTTTGGTAATACATAATATAAAACAAGCTTAATCAAGTATTAAGTTCTTTAAAATTAATTAGGCAGTGTATAGTATCAGGCAGGAACTAGAAATATAAAGCACTGCATGTGATGAAGCCTATCTTAATCCATAATTATAACAGAATGACTGTAAATAAATAACAGAAAACATTTTTCAAATTATCTTAAATTGTACAACATAGTTCCCCATACAAATTAACAACTCACCTTTTTGAAAGTAGTAGAAGAGTTAGTACTGTGTAATTCAAACACCAGAAATTGAGCACCAAAAATTCCTCTCAAATGTACCTCAGACAGGAGTATCACAAAATGGCTGTGTTTTCCTCCAATTTAAGATATATACATAACCAATCATACTTCATCATTCACAAATTCAAAACAAAAGTAACATTTTGATTGGTTCTAAATTTCAATACTTTCAAATGAGTTTTCCCCATTCAATTTTCCATAGGACATTTAGACATTGCTACAGCCTGAACGGCTGAACGGAATTATACCAAACTTGGTAAAATGGTAGGGACTGGTACGTAGTAGGGCTTTTTCCATATTTGTTAAAAATTTCTCCAGTGTTTTTTTTGATAAGCAACTTCAAAAACACATATATATCAATTAGCGTGCTTTGAGCGCTTACCGGTACGTGTACCGGGGAGCGCACCCTGCGCGCCACGGAAGTGCGCGAGCGGAAAGCTGATTGGCTCTCGGGTGTTTGTCAACATTCTAAACAGTCCGGAGAGTCCGCCATCTTGTGTCTCGGTAAAATCGAGACACAAGAGGTGAAAAAAAAGGGGGAAATGATTAAAAGGGGGCAGGGTAGACACCCCCTGACCCCCTAGGTTTTCTGAGGGGGGCCTAGAAGGACCCTGAAGGGCAAAAAAAGTTTGGGGTTTTTTTGCAATTTTCGCGGGGTAAGTGCTGGGTGCGTTCCCATGTACGCTCACCGGTACGCGCACCCTGAGCGCACCACAGGGAAAAACAGTGTAACAAATTAGAGTAAAAAAATAATTTAGAGTGCTTAGAGGTAGGGTAGCTCTGAAAAGAGCTGTTGTTTTATGTGGGTGTTTTTTGCACCTACAAGTAGGTACCAATGCAGAGTCTCAAATTCAAGAGAAAGACTCTATTCCCCTCATCTGTAAAATGTACACCATCTCTCCTATAGATACCTTGCATGTTGTAATGCAAGTTGTTGTGGTAAATGGAACTCATACCATAGTCTTTGAGGAAAGCAAAAACAGATTTATTCACATGTTTCCTTGCTTTCTCAATCTGTGGACAAAATTGGTTGGACCAGTTCCATTATTGCCTTTGGCATATATTAGAAAATACCAAGGCAGTTGGTCTGTTTTTTACCAGTAGAGACAGGGAAATAGTATGAGCAGAGATACACATATTGCATGCAGAGACAGACATGGTAGATAACATGTAACATCCTGGTCATGTCCCTAAGATCACACTGTGAGTCAAGCTCGATTTTAAATGGATCTGGGTGAATAATTTGCTTAGTTGATGTGTTTAAAAATATGGAAATACATGTTTTCTTTAAGTCAGTTAGGCTTTAGCATATGTACTAGTAGGGAATGTTAGGCAGCATGTCTGTTAGGCCTCTTTCTTCACAAATAGGCTCTGAGCTGTGCAATGCAATCAAGATCCAGTGTGTGCCGTTGAAATGAAAAAGGAATGTTATGTCTTGCTTATATATATGTGGTCTATTTTTTGCCAGTAGAGACAGTGAAATAGTATGAGCAGAGACACCCATACTGCATGCAGAAACAGACATGGTAGAATACAAGTAACATCCTGGTCATGTGGATAAGATCACACTAAGATTCAAGCTCAATTTTAAATGGATCTGGGTGAATAATTTGCTTAGTTGATGTGTTTAAAAATATGCAAATACATGTTTTCTTAAAGTCAGTTAGGCTTTAGCATATGTACTAGTAGGGAATCTAAGGCAGCATGTCTGTTAGGCCTCTTACTTCACAAATAGGCTCTAAGCTGTGCAATCAGGATCCTGGGTGTGCCGTTTAAATGAAAAAGGAATGTTATGGCTTGCTTATATATATGTGCTCTGTTTTTTGCCAGTAGAGACATCTAAATAGTATGAGCAGAGACACACATATTCACGCAGAGACAGACATGATAGATTACATGTAACATCCTGGTCATGTGCCTAAGATCACACTGTGAGTCGAGCTTGATTTTAAATGGATCTGGGTGAATAATTTGCTTAGTTGATGTGTTTATATATCTGGAAATACATGTTTTCTTAAAGTCAGTTAGGCGTTAGCATATGTACTAGTAGGCAATCCTAGACAGCATGTCTGTTAGGCCTCTTACTTCACAAATAGGCTCTAAGCTGTGCAATCAAGATCCAGGGTGTGCTGTTGAAATGAAAAATGAATATTATGTCTTGCTTATATATATGTGGTCTGTTCTTTTGCCAGTAGTGACAGTGAAACAGTATGAGCAGAGACACACATATTGCATGCAGAGACAGACATGGTAGATTACATGTAACATCCTGGTCATGTGCCTAAGATCACACTGTGAGTCAAGCTCGATTTTAAATGGATCTGGGTGAATAATTTGCGTAGTTGATGTGTTTAAAAATATGGAAATACATGTTTTCTTAAAGTCAGTTAGGCTTTAGCATATGTACTAGTAGGGAATCTAAGGCAGCATGTCTGTTAGGCCTCTTACTTCACAAATGGGCTCTAAACTGTGCAATTAAGATCCAGGGTGTGCCTTTGAAATGAAAAAGGAATGTTATGTCTTGCTTGTATATATGTGGTCTGTTTTTTGCCAGTAGAGACAGTGAAATAGTATGAGCAGAGACACACATACTGCATGCAGAAACAGACATGGTAGATTACATGTAACATCCTGGTCATGTGCCTAAGATCACACTGTGAGTCAAGCTTGATTTTAAATGGAGCTGGGTGTATAATTTGCTTAGTTGATGTGTTTAAAAATATGGAAATACATGTTTTCTGAAAGTCAGTTAGGCTTTAGCATATGTACTAGTAGGGAATCTTAGGCAGCATGTCTTTAAGGCCTCTTACTACACAAATAGGCTCTAAGCTGTGCAATCAAGATCCTGGGTGTGCCGTTTAAATGAAAAAGGAATGTTATGGCTTGCTTATATATATGTGCTCTGTTTTTTGCCAGTAGAGACAGCTAAATAGTATGAGCAGAGACACACATATTCATGCAGAGACAGACATGGTAGATTACATGTAACATCCTGGTCATGTGCCTAAGATCACACTGTGAGTCGAGCTTGATTTTAAATGGATCTGGGTGAATAATTTGCTTAGTTGATGTGTTTATATATCTGGAAATACATGTTTTCTTAAAGTCAGTTAGGTGTTAGCATATGTACTAGTAGGGAATCCTAGACAGCATGTCTGTTAGGCCTCGTACTTCACAAATAGGCTCTAAGCTGTGCAATCAAGATCCAGGGTGTGCTGTTGAAATGAAAAAGGAATATTATGTCTTGCTTATATATATGTGGTCTGTTTTTTTGCCAGTAGAGACAGTGAAACAGTATGAGCAGAGACACACATATTGCATGCAGAGACAGACATGGTAGATTACATGTAACATCCTGGTCATGTGCCTAAGCTCACACTGTGAGTCAAGCTCGATTTTAAATGGATCTGGGTGAATAATTTGCTTAGTTGATGTGTTAAAAAATATGGAAATACATGTTTTCTGAAAGTCAGTTAGGCTTTAGCATATGTACTAGTAGGGAATCTAAGGCAGCATGTCTGTTAGGCCTCTTACTTCACAAATGGGCTCTAAACTGTGCAATTAAGATCCAGGGTGTGCCGTTGAAATGAAAAAGGAATGTTATGTCTTGCTTATATATATATGTTGTCTGTTTTTTGCCAGTAGAGACATTGAAATAGTATGAGCAGAGACACACATACTGCATGCAGAGACAGACATGGTAGATTACATGTAACATCCTGGTCATGTGCCTAAGATCACGCTATGAGTCAAGCTTGATTTTAAATGGATCTGGGTGAATAATTTGCTTAGTTGATGTGTTTAAAAATATGGAAATACATGTTTTCTTAAAGTCAGTTAGGCTTTAGCATATGTACTAGTAGGGAATCTTAGGCAGCATGTCTGTTAGGCCTCTTACTTCACAAATTGGCTCTAAGCTGTGCAATAAAGATCCAGGGTGTGCCGTTGAAAAGAAAAAGGAATGTTATGTCTTGCTTGTATATATGTGGTCTGTTTTTTGCCAGTAGAGACAGTGAAATAGTATGAGCAGAGACACACATACTGCATGCAGAAACAGACATGGTAGATTAGATGTAACATCCTGGTCATGTGCCTAAGATCACACTGTGAGTCAAGCTCGATTTTAAATGGATCTGGGTGAATTATTTGCTTAGTTGATGTGTTTAAAAATATGGAAATGCGGGGGGGCGTGGCTAGCAGCCTAAGATGGTGGCAGCTTAGAGGGCGAGCTCCGCGGTTGAAGCGGCCTCCAGATCTATCCGAGCACTAATCCGGAGCAGAATTTCACTTTGCGGGCAGGGACTGAAGTCCGGGACCGGGCGGCACACCCGACAGCAAACAGACGGAAAATCCGACTGCGGGAAGTCGAGATATTCGACTCGCCCGCTCTGGCCTTGGGAGGACACAGGAGCCGGGGGCCTGCCTGGCGTGACAGGAAGTGCCGCGGAGTCGGCGTGGAAGGGCCGGAAGTGATCGCCCACAGCGGAACACCAGGAACACGAGCGGTGAGCAGCTCGGAGTGGCCGGCGACACGTCTGTGGCCTGCAAGAGGGTGAGAGCCATACATTGACTGAAGCCCGGTGAGTGAACGGGCGAACTAGACATCGGTCCGGGGGCGGCCGGACCCGTCCCGTCGGAACCCAGGGCAGCCATCTTGCCTCCCGATCGTCGGAGGATCCAGGCATCGGCCCAGCCGGGGGGTTGGGTTTGCCGACCCGACTTTGAAAACAGCCGTCACCCAGCGGAGGACCTGGCACGGGTGACACCAGAATCCTGAGAGGGGATACGGGGGTGGCCATTGGGGAACTGGGAAAACGGCCGCACTGCTAAGGCGGCACCTCAACCTGCCGGTCTGCGCCGACCATCCTGGACGCACACACCCTCGAACAACCGGCTGAGACAGAGAGCGGCGGGACCGCAGAAAATACGGAAGAGGCTCCTGATCTATTGTCGGTCCTCTCAGATACACAGACTGGTGGGCGCGCCCCTGGACGTGGCTGACGCATCACAGCCCGGGGTAGAGAGGCATCAGGAACTATAGAGAACCGAGGGGGGCCAAGGAGAGGGTCAGTTGGACACGCACGCCTTTCAGTCTAAGAGCGAAGTACGCTCCCTCAGGGACACAGATCTGCGGGTCCGGCGGACCACACGGTAGAACAACCCCATCAGCTAACCTCACCGAGGGACCCGGGAGCAGGGTCATTGAAAATAGCTCCTTTGGCCGGCCGCACCTCAGGGCCGCAGTCACGACGGTGGGCGCCCACCGGGACTCCATCTGGGGAAATATATCTTCCTGACTGCTCTGCTCACAGCGACCGTCTTGGGGCAACTACGGAGGACATGGCGGGCAAAGGTCCGAAGGGAGGCAATGAACAGTTGCGTCTTGAGAGGTATGCGTTTGAAAAACCGGCCGCCTCCCCACCAGATGCCAAAGCACAGGCGAGCAAGCCGGCCGACCAAAAGGGGGACAAAAAAGCAACCCTTGAGGACGTTATGCGAGCCCTGACGCAAGTTCAGGTTACGGTGGGATCGATCTCAACGGAAATAACCCTGATAAGAGCTGACTTCCACAAGATGTCCGAAAAAGTTTCATCAATGGAGGTAGTGACCAAATCTTTGGTAGAAGACGTCTCGGAACTCCAGATCAATGTGGAGCGAATCTCGAACGAAAACAAAGACCTACGTGCAAAGCTGGATGAGCAGGAAGGGCGCTCAAGGCGGAACAACATCCGCATTATAGGGGTTCCGGAATTGGAGGACACGAGAGCAATGGACCTCTACGTGGAAAACTTGATTGAACAAGAACTCAAACCCAAGGGCCTATCCGCCTTCTTTTCTGTGGAAAGAGCACACTGGATCCCAGGAGGCAGACCAAAGCAAGGCGCAGCACCACGGCCGATCATTGCCCGTCTCTTCAATTTCAGGGACAGAGACGCGATCTTGCAAGCGGCTAGAAACTCACCTCCAGTTAAGATCCAAAACTCAACTCTGGCGTTCTTTCCAGACTACACGGCGGAGGTCGCACGTAGAAGGAGGACATTCTTTGAAGTAAAGAAGGAACTGAGGGCGAGAGAACTCCCTTATGCCATGTTGTTCCCAGCCAAGTTGAGAGTGGTGGCAGACAACAAAACTTGGTTCTTCGACACTTCGGAGGCTGCACATGACTGGCTGGAAGGATGGAGACAAACGGGCCCACCTCGCCGCTCCACACGCCCAAATAAATACTGTGCAAATGGATCTCGTGCGGGCTCCCAAGCATCAGGAGGAGACCTGGATCCGCACTCCCCACTGAGTGAGGCACATGACACTGAGAATAACGATGAACAATGACATCCCGGACCTAATGGCATAGACCAAATGTACTGCTGATTGGACTGGTCGTCAAGGACACCGGGCGGAGGTCCTCCGCGGACATGGAGGGAGGCCGCCGACTCCGGAGAGTCCCTCACCCCGACGAGCAAGTACTGTGTTTGGGTTTCGGGTCAGGCACTCTGCTAAGTTGGGGGGGCGGGCAGTTCTGGGTCCGTCAAGCAGGGGGGCAGGGAGGGGGGAAGTTGGGGTTGGGGGGGGGTTCGGTTCTTTTGACTTGTTTTGCAGGTGTAGATTGGTACCACGGGATACACACATTGCACAGGGCATGCGCAAGCCAGGGCCCTGCATCTCACTCCATACGATACATGGATTTTCTCTACCACGGAAACAATGACACACAATACACGGTATGACATAGGGAGGGGGGATCCTGAGATAGGACCGGTGGAGCCACTACAGCTTATGTCCTGGAACATTAGAGGCCTGGGAGACAAGGTCAAGCTAGGGCTGGTGCTACACAGTATAAAGAGGTTCGGCCCGGCCTGGTCCTACTGCAAGAAACACACCTCACAGGCACAGCCACACATGCCTTGGATAGGAAAGGCTACCGGATGATTGCCCACTCGGAGTTCACGAAGTGGTCCCGGGGGACGGGAATATGAATGCATCGATCCTCCAAATTTATACTCCAATCCACGAAGGTAGACACACAAGGGCGCTTCGCAGCGGCACTTGGGCAGTGGGAGGGGAGGCGGCTGAATGTGGTCTCGGTATACATTCCACCGGCACTGCACACGATAGTTCTCCCAGAACTGGGTAAATTTCTGTTGGAACTCCCAGAAGGTGACCTCATAATAGGGGGGATTTCAACGCAGTGGCACACAATACGCTAGATAGGTTCCCATCACGAACACAGACTCCAGGGCCCTCCCGGCTGCATGATTTCCTGGAAGCGCAGGGCCTGATAGACCTTTGGAGGCACATACACCCAACAGACCGTCACTACACTTATCACTCAGCGGTCCACGACAGTCTGTCACGGATCGATTATTTTCTTACCCCGGGGCAGGGACTCCTTACTGTCGACGATATACAGATCAAACCAAGGGGCGTCTCGGACCATTCCCCGTTGACGCTGACCCTCTCCAACCCAGAGCGGTCCCAAAAGCGCATATACCCGATATTCCCAGGCTACCTCAGGGTCCCACAGGTGACCAAAGCTCTTAAAATAGCGACAAGATGTTACCTCGCATAAAACACTGGCTCGGTTTCCTCCCCGTCGATTCTCTGGGAAGCCTATAAAACGGTACTCCGAGGTCAAGCAATCTCCACTATAACGAATTACAAACACACCCAGAAAGTAGAACTGCTAGACCTAGAGGACAGACTTGCAGAGGCAAACGAGCTTCATATGGCTGACCCGACCGGGGACACGCTCCACACACTTCAACTGTGTCAGAAACGCCATGCTGATCTCCTGAGACGTAGAGTGATTGAAAACATAGCAGCCACTACGAATAGGATATACGATGTGGGAGATAAGGCAAGTAAGCTCCTAGCCTGGCTTCATATGGCTGACCCGACCGGGGACACGCTCCACACACTTCAACTGTGTCAGAAACGCCATGCTGATCTCCTGAGACGTAGAGTGATTGAAAACATAGCAGCCACTACGAATAGGATATACGATGTGGGAGATAAGGCAAGTAAGCTCCTAGCCTGGCTAGAAAAAAAAAGGGAGGGGCAGAGGAATATCTTACAGTTGAAAGATGGGGAAGGGGCGCTGCACACCCGCCCTGCCCAGATAGTAGAAATCCTGGCCGATCATTTCCAGATGGTGTATACCTCTGAGATAGAGGTTACACGGGAGATGGCGGAGATGGCGCTTGTGGGAGTGCCCACCCAAACCCTGCTGCCAGACAATGCTGAGGACCTAGATGCAGACCTGACGGCTGAGGAGGTACAGGCAGCTATCGCGGCACTCCTTCCAGGGAAAGCCGTGTGACCCAACGGAATCCCGATTGAGTGGTATAAAACCATGTCGAATCGCTTTCGACCCCACTACTAAACATGTATATAGATAGCTTGGAACGAGGACACCTGCCGCCAGATCAGTGCATGGCCACTATTGTGGCAATCCCGAAACCTGGCAAGCCCCCTGAGGATTGCGGTTCTTATCGACCGATCTCCCTCCTCAATGCTGAAAGCAAAATCCTGGCCAAATTATTGGCCAACAGGCTGTTGCCTCACCTTAGTCACCTTATCCATCCGGACCAATCGGGATTTATGCCGCACAGAAGTACGGCGCTGGATCTCAGGCGCCTGCACGGTGCTATGGCGAGGCCCCCGTTGTTGAAAACTGATGCAGCAATCCTCTCGTTGGACGCCAAGATGGCGTTCGACTTGGTGGAATGGAGGTACCTTTTTACAGTCCTACAACATATGGGCTTCGGCCCAAAATTCATAGCATGGATCAGGCTCCTATATAGTGCTCCCACGGCGCGAGTGACGGCTAATGGCCATCTCTCGAGAATCATTACATTGACAAGGGGCACGAGACAAGGCTGCCCGCTCTCCCCGCTACTATTTGCCCTGGTACTTGAGCCGTTTATTAGGACCACGCCGCTGCTGCGTGGCATTACCTGGGGTGAAGGCTGGGAGGACAGAGTGTCCTTATACGCGGATGGTATGCTAATCTACCTTGAGAACCCGGCAGAAGGGATTCCAGTGTTGCTGGCATTGTGTGAATGGCAGGGAATAGCCTCAGGGTACAAGATTAACTGGACGAAATCGGTGATCTACATGCTGCATGGGACCCCACCGTGTTTGGAGGTGGACTGCCCCTTGGTGGTGGAAACAATCTCCTTTCGATATCTAGGGATTCGGATCACGCGAGATCAGGTGACCTTTCAGGATCTCAACCTCAGGCCCCTGCTCGATAGACTGAAGGCGGACGTGCGCCATTGGAGGACACTCCCGCTGACGTTACTAGGTAGAGCCGCACTTTTCAAAATGATGGCGCGACCCAGGTTCCTATATGTTTTGGAAAATACGCCGGCACTGGTCCCACCTTCCTTTTTCAAACAGATAGCGGGGCAACTGTCAGGTCTATTATGGGGAGAGAAACCGGCGAGGGTAGCACAGGTGAAGCTGATTAGGGACTGGTACAGTGGGGGGATTGCACTCCCGAATCTGGAACTATACTACTGGGCAGCACACCTCAAGGTGATTAACCAATGGATGCATGCGCCGCAGGAGGACCCGGCATACTTAGCGGACAGACGTCAGCTTGGCACTAATACACTACTTGCCCCGCTCTACAACAAGGGCCTGACAGCGAAACTGATAGGCCAGACTAAGCACACTGTAACTTTATGGCATAAAGCCCAATCTTGTCTGAAATGGGGGGGGGGTGATTACACAGCTTACACCCTTGTGGGACTCTAGGGCACTGGGCAACTTGAGACGTAGTAAAGGATTTGATCAATGGGACACTATAGGGATCTCCACGGTGGGGGATCTATGGACACGGGAGGGGGTGGTCTCATTTGACACCCTGAGAGAACAGTATGAGCTGAACACCACTGAGACATACCGCTACATTCAGATTAGGCACGCATTGCTAGCAGTATTAACACCGGGAACCAACGTCCCGGAATCGGCCCCTTTGGAAGACCGACTACTCACTGATTACATGGAAGCCAGCGCCACCTCCCTCACATATCGCAAATTAATAAATAACTTGCCTGACCCATTACAATAATTGAAAGAGAAATGGGAGGATGATGTTGGGGACCTGGATGAGGCAAATTGGAATGCCGCAATGGCATCACCTAGAGAGGCGGGAATATCAGCGAGATTCCGTCTGGTACAGTTCAAGATACTACACCGAATATACTACACGCGCACCACACTCCACAAATTCCAGAGGGCAGAACACCCATATTGCTTACGAAACTGTGGGGAGGAAGGCACATTGTTTCACACCCTGTGGTCCTGTCCGTGCATAGTAGAATACTGGAAGCGAGTGCCACGTACGGTCGCCCAGACGTTACAACTCCCGTTCACTCCAGACCCTAGAATTTGTTTGCTGAATGTGTGGGGCCCGACCGACCTCACGCCACAAGGGCGACTATGGGTGGTCATAGGGATGTTGCTAGCAAAACGAGATATAGCACAGAAATGGGGGGCGGCAGAGATACCGACTTTGGCACAGTGGTGCAAAAATATGGACATGATCATGATGACGGAACGGGCGATATACCAACAACGTATATGGAACAAAGTATGGCTACCGTGGAATACATATAGAGGGGAGCCATGCGAATCATTGCCGGAAGACGATGAGGGGGATAGCTCAGAAGAGGACGATGATGTAGAAGGAGAACGGGCATGAGGGGGGAACAGGAGGGGATGGGCACGGGCACACTGGGTCTCCAAAGTCCCTTAGGCATAAGAGATTAGGCGAATACCTGTGGGTGGAGGGATGTAGAGATAGACGTGCAATGCCTAGATGGTAATGTGTACATAATACGCTTCTGTAAAACCAAGTTACACACCTGGATGTTATCGTTGTTAGTTATAAAAAATGAAAATGTTGCGATCCTGATGGCAGCTGGCGGAATGTTGACGCCACTCGTCGAAATGCTTACGACACTGATCTTAATATTGTGATGCAACAATAAAAACAAATTTAAAAAAAAAAAAATATATGGAAATGCATGTTTCCTTAAAGTCAGTTAGGCTTTAGCATATGTACTAGTAGGGAATCTTAGGCAGCATGTATGTTAGGCCTCTTACTTCACAAATAGGCTCTAAGCTGTGCAATCAAGATCCAGGGTGTGCTGTTGAAATGAAAAAGGAATATTATGTCTTGCTTATATATATGTGGTCTGTTTTTTTGCCAGTGGAGACAGTGAAACAGTATGAGCAGAGACACACATATTGCATGCAGAGACAGACATGGTAGATTACATGTAACATCCTGGTCATGTGCCTAAGATCACACTGTGAGTGAAACTTGATTTTAAATGGATCTGGGCGAATAATATGCTTAGTTGATGTGTTTAAAAATATGGAAATACATGTTTTCTGAAAGTCAGTTAGGCTTTAGCATATGTACTAGTAGGGAATCTTAGGCAGCATGTCTGTTAGGCCTCTTACTTCACAAAGTGGCTCTAAGCTGTGCAATAAAGATCCAGGGTGTGCCGTTGAAAAGAAAAAGGAATGTTATGTCTTGCTTGTATATATGTGGCCTGTTTTTTGCCAGTAGAGACAGTGAAATAGTATGAGCAGAGACACACATACTGCATGCAGAAACAGACATGGTAGATTACAAGTAACATCCTGGTCATGTGCCTAAGATCACACTGTGAGTCAAGCTTGATTTTAAATGGATCTGGGTGAATAATTTGCTTAGTTGATGTGTTTAAAAATATGCAAATACATGTTTTCTTAAAGTCAGGCTTTAGCATATGTACTAGTAGGGAATCTAAGGCAGCATGTCTGTTAGGCCTCGTACTTCACAAATAGGCTCTAAGCTGTGCAATCAAGATCCAGGGTGTGCCGTTTAAATGAAAAAGGAATGTTATGGCTTGCTTATATATATGTGCTCTGTTTTTTGCCAGTAGAGACAGTGAAATAGTATGAGCAGAGACACACATATTCATGCAGAGACAGGCATGGTAGATTACATGTAACATCCTGGTCATGTGCCTAAGATCACACTGTGAGTCGAGCTTGATTTTAAATGGATCTGGGTGAATAATTTGCTTAGTTGATGTGTTTATATATCTGGAAATACATGTTTTCTTAAAGTCAGTTAGGCGTTAGCATATGTACTAGTAGGGAATCCTAGACAGCATGTCTGTTAGGCCTCGTACTTCACAAATAGGCTCTAAGCTGTGCAATCAAGATCCAGGGTGTGCTGTTGAAATGAAAAAGGAATATTATGTCTTGCTAATATATATGTGGTCTGTTTTTTTGCCAGTAGAGACAGTGAAACAGTATGAGCAGAGACACACATATTGCATGCAGAGACAGACATGGTAGATTACATGTAACATCCTGGTCATGTGCCTAAGATCACACTGTGAGTGAAACTTGATTTTAAATTGATCTGGGCGAATAATTTGCTTAGTTGATGTGTTTAAAAATATGGAAATACATGTTTTCTGAAAGTCAGTTAGGCTTTAGCATATGTACTAGTAGGAATGTAAGGCAGCATGTCTGTTAGGTGTCTTACTTCACAAATAGGGTCTGAGCTGTGCAATCAAGATCCAGGGTGTGCCGTTGAAAAGAAAAAGGAATGTTATGTCTTGCTTATATATATGTGGTCTGTTTTTTGCCAGTAGAGACAGTGAAATAGTATGAGCAGAGACACACATATTGCATGCAGAGACAGACATGGTAGATTACATGTAACATCCTGGTCATGTGCCTAAGATCACACTGTGAGTCGAGCTTGATTTTAAATGGATCTTGGTGAATAATTTGCTTAGTTGATGTGTTTATATATCTGGAAATACATGTTTTCTTAAAGTCAGTTAGGCGTTAGCATATGTACTAGTAGGGAATCTTAGGCAGCATGTCTGTTAGGCCTCGTACTTCACAAATAGGCTCTAAGCTGTGCAATCAAGATCCAGGGTGTGCCGTTGAAATGAAAAAGGAATATTATGTCTTGCTAATATATATGTGGTCTGTTTTTTTGCCAGTAGAGACAGTGAAACAGTATGAGCAGAGACACACATATTGCATGCAGAGACAGACATGGTAGATTACATGTAACATCCTGGTCATGTGCCTAAGATCACACTGTGAGTGAAACTTGATTTTAAATGGATCTGGGTGAATAATTTGCTTAGTTGATGTGTTTAAAAATATGTAAATACATGTTTTCTTAAAGTCAGTTAGGCTTTAGCATATGTACTAGTGGGGAATCTTAGGCAGCATGTCTGTTAGGCCTCTTACTTCACAAATTGGCTCTAAGCTGTGCAATAAAGATCCAGGGTGTGCCGTTGAAAAGAAAAAGGAATGTTATGTCTTGCTTGTATATATGTGGTCTGTTTTTTGCCAGTAGAGACAGTGAAATAGTATGAGCAGAGACACACATACTGCATGCAGAAACAGACATGGTAGATTACATGTAACATCCTGGTCATGTGCCTAAGATCACACTGTGAGTCGAGCTTGATTTTAAATGGATCTGGGTGAATAATTTGCTTAGTTGATGTGTTTATATATCTGGAAATACATGTTTTCTTAAAGTCAGTTAGGTGTTAGCATATGTACTAGTAGGGAATCCTAGACAGCATGTCTGTTAGGCCTCGTACTTCACAAATGGGCTCTAAGCTGTGCAATCAAGATCCAGGGTGTGCTGTTGAAATGAAAAAGGAATATTATGTCTTGCTTATATATATGTGGTCTGTTTTTTTGCCAGTAGAGACAGTGAAACAGTATGAGCAGAGACACACATATTGCATGCAGAGACAGACATGGTAGATTACATGTAACATCCTGGTCATGTGCCTAAGATCACACTGTGAGTGAAATTTGATTTTAAATGGATCTGGGCGTATAATTTGCTCAGTTGATGTGTTTAAAAATATGGAAATACATGTTTTCTGAAAGTCAGTTAGGCTTTAGCATATGTACTAGTAGGAATGTAAGGCAACATGTCTGTTAGGTGTCTTACTTCACAAATAGGGTCTGAGCTGTGCAATCAAGATCCAGGGTGGGCCGTTGAAATGAAAAAGGAACGTTATGTCTTGCTTATATATATGTGGTCTGTCTTTTTGCCAGTAGAGACAGTGAAATAGTATGAGCAGAGACACAAATATTGCATGCAGAGACAGACATGGTAGATTACATGTAACATCCTGGTCATGTGCCTAAGATCACACTGTGAGTCAAGCTCGATTTTAAATGGATCTGGGTGAATAATTTGCTTAGTTGATGTGTTAAAAAATATGGAAATACATGTTTTCTTAAAGTCAGTTAGGCTTTAGCATATGTACTAGTAGGGAATCTAAGGCAGCATGTCTGTTAGGCCTCTTACTTCACAAATGGGCTCTAAACTGTGCAATTAAGATCCAGGGTGTGCCGTTGAAATGAAAAAGGAATGTTATGTCTTGCTTATATATATATGTTGTCTGTTTTTTGCCAGTAGAGACATTGAAATAGTATGAGAAGAGACACATATACTGCATGCAGAGACAGACATGGTAGATTACATGTAACATCCTGGTCATGTGCCTAAGATCACACTGTGAGTGAAACTTGATTTTAAATGGATCTGGGCGAATAATTTGCTTAGTTGATGTGTTTAAAAATATGGAAATACATGTTTTCTGAAAGTCAGTTAGGCTTTAGCATATGTACTAGTAGGAATGTAAGGCAGCATGTCTGTTAGGTGTCTTACTTCACAAATAGGGTCTGAGCTGTGCAATCAAGATCCAGGGTGTGCCGTTGAAAAGAAAAAGGAATGTTATGTCTTGCTTATATATATGTGGTCTGTTTTTTGCCAGTAGAGACAGTGAAATAGTATGAGCAGAGACACACATATTGCATGCAGAGACAGACATGGTAGATTACATGTAACATCCTGGTCATGTGCCTAAGATCACACTGTGAGTCGAGCTTGATTTTAAATGGATCTTGGTGAATAATTTGCTTAGTTGATGTGTTTATATATCTGGAAATACATGTTTTCTTAAAGTCAGTTAGGCGTTAGCATATGTACTAGTAGGGAATCTTAGGCAGCATGTCTGTTAGGCCTCGTACTTCACAAATAGGCTCTAAGCTGTGCAATCAAGATCCAGGGTGTGCTGTTGAAATGAAAAAGGAATATTATGTCTTGCTAATATATATGTGGTCTGTTTTTTTGCCAGTAGAGACAGTGAAACAGTATGAGCAGAGACACACATATTGCATGCAGAGACAGACATGGTAGATTACATGTAACATCCTGGTCATGTGCCTAAGATCACACTGTGAGTGAAACTTGATTTTAAATGGATCTGGGCGAATAATTTGCTTAGTTGATGTGTTTAAAAATATGGAAATACATGTTTTCTGAAAGTCAGTTAGGCTTTAGCATATGTACTAGTAGGAATGTAAGGCAGCATGTCTGTTAGGTGTCTTACTTCACAAATATGGTCTGAGCTGTGCAATCAAGATCCAGGGTGTGCCGTTGAAAAGAAAAAGGAATGTTATGTCTTGCTTATATATATGTGGTCTGTTTTTTGCCAGTAGAGACAGTGAAATAGTATGAGCAGAGACACACATATTGCATGCAGAGACAGACATGGTAGATTACATGTAACATCCTGGTCATGTGCCTAAGATCACACTGTGAGTCAAGCTCGATTTTAAATGGATCTGGGTGAATAATTTGCTTAGTTGATGTGTTTAAAAATATGGAAATACATGTTTTCTTAAAGTCAGTTAGGCTTTAGCACATGTACTAGTAGGGAATCTAAGGCAGCATGTCTGTTAGGCCTCTTACTTCACAAATAGGCTCTAAACTGTGCAATTAAGATCCTGGGTGTGCCGTTGAAATGAAAAAGGAATGTTATGTCTTGCTTATATATATGTGGTCTGTTTTTTGCCAGTGGAGACAGTGAAATAGTATGAGCAGAGACACACATACTGCATGCAGAGACAGACATGGTAGATTACATGTAACATCCGGATGTACCATGTTACAACGCATACCATTATAACTACCTACTATTACAACGCGACCATTACAACGCATACCATTACAACGCATAGCGCTTTGAGGTGCTGGATAGTGGTAAGTATAATTTACTATTCTATTTTTTTTTTTTTTAAATATTTTTATTTTTCTCCTTTTTCTTGTTAACTTGCACATTGAATTACAAAAAAAGATTTTTTTTATATATACATTTTACAGAGTATCACTGGTTTGAAGCTTTTCAAAACAATACAATCAATAACCAAAGTACATTTATATCACCAAATCATATAGCAGAAAAGACCTAACCTTTAATCTTCATCAAATTACTATACCATCCTCTTTCCATTTGTTAATTGGTTCCCAAATTTTCAACCCCAATCTCCTTCCCCTCTTCCCCTTCCGAGCATATATAGCTCTCTCAAGATTATAGCTAGCTAGCAAATTTGATAGCCATACTTGTAGATCAGGGGGTACCTTGTCCAACCATACTCTTGCAATTATTAGTCTCAGTACTGCCATTGCTACAAACATAAATTCTTTATGATCCAATCCAACTTGATTATCTACTCCAAACAAGATCATCCTAGATGTTAGTTTAACTCTTATATCAAGAGTATTGTTAATAAACTCTTCTATACTTCGGATCAAGGTATATAACTGAGGGCAGGTAGCAAACATATGGATAATGTCGGCAGCTGCTGCATTACACCGTGGGCAAGTAATTCCAGTGGACCCTCCCCACTTAGCTATTCTGGCTGGGGTGTAATACAGTGAGAATAGCGTCTTATAATGTTGCGATTGCAAGGGTCCAGAGCGCAGGATGGTACATCCCAAGTTTAATGATTCTTGAAAACTTCCTGCATCCAATCCCAACTTTCCGTCCCACTTAGTGCTAACTTTCTCCAGATCATCCAGCTTCCCTTTGGTTAGTATTGCATAAAAAGATCTAATTGTGCAATCCCCTCCTGCTTTTATCTTTTCCAAGAGTTCATTTTTATTAAATCCCTCCCTGCCACCTTGCTTGTGTGATAAAAAACTCCTTACCTGCAAGTATTTGAAGAAATCCTTTCTCTCAATCCCATATTTAGAGCAAAGATCTATGAACTGGATTACCCCATCCCCATCTATTATATCCCCAATCTGTGCTATCCCTTTCTGTGTCCATCCCAACATTCTTGAATCACCAAAAATTTCTATCGGAAAGGAACAGTTTTTGTAAAGCCTTACATATCTATTATATCTGCCCATTCCCATTCTTTTAAGAAATGTATTCCATATTCTAGTTGCTGCCATCATGGTCTTAAACCTTGTTCTTTTGTAGTATCCAAATTCTACTCTATTTAGCAAATTATTTTCTGCCTCTGCCCCCAGTATAATAGCATACACTTCCGTGGACATGGTTCCAACCCTTGCATCACTTCCTCCGCCCCCAATTATTCCCTGCATGTATTGTAATGCAGCAGCCATCTGATACATCCGAAAGTCAGGGGCTCCCCAGCCCCCTCTCTCTCTGGGTAAAGTCATGTACCTATACGCTCTACGAGTCTTTCCATGTGCCCAGATAAATCTGTTCAGCATCCTTTCTATTAAATTAAACCATCTGGCTTCGAAAACTAGAGGAATAGTACGGAAAAAATATAAAAATTTAGGTAAGATTAGCATTTTGACAACATTTGTGCATCCCATAAGGGAAAGGTGTAGGTTATTCAATCTTTCAAGTTCTTTTTTAACTTTGCCTATTAGAGGATCCAGATTCATCTCTACTACTCTCTCCAACCTTGCAGTTAGTGCTACTCCTAAATATACTGCTGAATCAACCACCCTACTATCCACACACGGAGTATATCTATTCTTAATAATCTGGGTCTTTGTTCTATTTAAACTGTACCCTGATAGTTTCCCAAATTTCTGAGCCTCTAACTCTATCTCCTTTATAGCTAGAGTAGGGTTCGGAGTTAAAATTGCCACATCATCTGCGTAGGCTAAGGACTTCACCACATTTTCATTTCTTTTCATTGGAGGTATCCTTGCATTCTCCTCCAACCTACGTAGCAAGGGTTCCAGGTATAATGCGAACAATAGGGGAGAGGAAGGGCATCCCTGTCTGGTCCCCCTGGCTATTTTTACTTCATCTGAAAGCCCCCCATTCACCCTTATCCTTGCTGCTGGATTCTTATACAGTACCTGGATCGCTTTTATAAAAGATTCACCCAACCCACACCATCTCATTACACACCAAAGATATTTCCAGTCCACCCTATCGAATGCCTTCTCGGCATCGAGGAACAGTGCTGCTACAGGATCTCCTAATATTTCTGCATGATCAAATACTGTAATCACAGTTCTTACGTGTTGCGTAGTCCCTTTCCCAGGTATAAAGCCGTGCTGGATGGGGGTCACTAACTGCTCAATCACTCCTGCAAGTCTCTTTGCTAAAATCTTAGAATATATTTTAATATCCGAGTTCATTAATGTAATTGGCCTGTATGATCCTGGCATTTCTGGTGACTTTCCTTTTTTTAAAATTACTATTATATTAGCCCCCCCCCAGGACTCTGGACTAATGTCTCCTACCTGTGCTTGTTGCATAATTATACACATATCTGCTAATAGTTCGTTTTTGAAAATCTGATAAAATTCTAGCGGAATTTGGTCTGGCCCTGTTGCTTTACCTTTCGGCAGGCTATCAAGAGCTTCCTCCACCTCTTCTAGCAGTATTGGACTGTCCAAAATTTCTTTGTCCTCTTCTGAAATCGCCGAAGGGGGTATGTTATCCAAATACTCCTCAATCTCCCCCAAGTTTGGTACCTCTTCTGGAGTATATAAATCTGCGTAGAACTTCCTAAATACCTCTCTTACTGCATCAGTCTCCATAACCAGATTTCCCTGTATATCCCGTATTTCTTTTACTCCTGCTTCAGCTGCTCTCTGCCTAGTTCTAGCTGCCAGCACCCGCCCTACCTTTTCACTAAGCTCATATGTCTTTTCCTTGTTAGACAAAAATTTGTCTACCGCCTGTCTAGCCAGGCCTTCCACTGCCTCTGCTTTTAATGCTATTATTCTAAGCAGACAGTCCTCCAAAGGACTATTATTTCTTATTAACCTACTTAGATTCTCCTCCTCCCTTAGTAAATTATGCTCTACCAGCTCTCTCCTTTCCCTTTCTCTTTTTTGTCTTCCCAGCACAAAACACAATGTTTCGCCCCTTATTCCTGCCTTAAATGCATCCCAAACTACTCCTATAGCTGCTGTCCCCCTATTAATATCCCAAAACCCTTTAATCCATTTTGACATGTGCTCCTTATATGCAAGATCTCTTAAAAGTCCCCTCTCAAACGTCCATTGTGCAGGTGATCTTTGTAAGTAATTATTTTTAATGGTAAGTATTATTGGGCTGTGGTCTGAAATCACCCTTGGTAGTTTCTCAATCTGTGTCCCAGCTAACAAGCTACTAGTTATAAGAAAATAGTCCAGCCTAACCAATATTTTATGTGGGGCCGAAAAAAAGGTACTTCCATCAAGATGTGGATGTAATTTTATCCAAGGATCAATCAAAGAATTATTCCTAACCATATCCGCCAATGCCCTGAACACCTTCCTTTTTCTCCCTCTATAAATTGCATCTATCTGTGTAAATGAGCTCTCTAAATCATGTATGTTGAAATCACCACAGCAGATTATGGGTTCAGGCCACTGAGCCAGCTCCGCATCAAGAAACTGAAATACCTCAGGATCATCTTCCGTGGATCCATAGATGGTGGCTAATGATATTTTCTGTCCCCGAAAGGAGATTTCCGCTATAGCCCATCTTCCCCATTTATCCTCCTTCTTTTTCCCCACTACCATATCCCTGTGTCTACCCAAGATTGCCACTCCTCTAGTCCTAGTTTCTTGTTTAGAGCTAGCCAATACCCTGAACCCAAGTTGTTCCATTAGATACATCTTGCTCGCCTCAATATGGGTTTCCTGCAGACATACCAAATCCAACCGCAGGGTTTTTAAATATGCAGCTACCTTCATTCTCTTATTCAGATCATTTAAGCCACACACATTAATTGACGCTATCCTACATGCCATTGTATTAACAAGTGTAGATGCCAGTCAAACAAGGCAATCTTTATCAGCCTCAAACCAATCTGTATATCTCCTCTGTACCCCAACAACATGACAATGTGCAAAATCATAATCAAACAATTGTTATTCTCCCCCCCCACACCCTCCCTGCTCTGCTCACCCCTCCCCATCCCCCCCCCTTCACAGGCAAATAGGTCAGCCGACCTATGTGTGCCCGCCTTGTGTTGCGCAAATCGCTTCCTTCTCTCAGCCAACTATTTACTTTTTCGTGTCACCCACTGATCCCTTTATATCCTATATACTCCCCCGGGCACTCATGCTCCTTTTTGTTTCTTCATTTCCTCTAGAAAGATCCCTGCTTTGATTTCTGAGTTAAACATCCAAGTTTTCCCTCTGACAATTACCTTCAATCTAGCAGGGTAAAGTAAATACGCCTCAGAACCAAGAGCCTGAAATGGTGCAATCAGCTGCCTCATCTTCCACCTCCTCTCTACAGTGAAGTGGCAGAAGTCAGGCCTGGCGAAAAAGGTATTATTCTCAAAAGTTCTCCTACTCTCTGGCCTTGCTTTGGCTAGGATCTCTTCCCTGAGCAAAAAATTCCCAACATAGACTAGTATAGCCCTTGGCTGATTTTTTTGCCCACCTCTGCCTGCTCCCCCTACTTCTCCCCCCCTCTTTAATGCAAAAGGGAACCTGTGCGCCCTTTGTATTTCTGTTTCCCACTGCCACTGGGATTCTGGGAATGCGCCACTCAAAAGATTTATTACAAACTGCCTGACGTCCTGCCCCTCTGCCCCTTCCTCCACACCCAAAAGGCGGACATTGTTCCTCCTCTGCCGATTCTCAAAATCCTCCATCTTCCAGCGCATATCTTCTGCCATTTTCTCATGCTCAGTCTTAAATGATTGCCAACTCCCCACGTCGTCCTCGAGCTTCCCTGTCCGCTCCTCCACCTCTGTAACTCTATCAACCAGCTCATCATACAGTTTATTGACCTTCCTTAGGCTATTCTGTATTTTCTTTGACGCCTGCCTTGCTCTGCGGCTTTCTGTTCTTGCTTCGTGTTGCATCTGCCTCAACGTTGAGAATAAAGTCTGGAAAGGGTCTTGTGGGGGAGGGATATTGCCACTTGTGGTTCTCTCAGCCATATTAGCATGCATGTCTTCCTCCTGGTACACTTGAGAAGTTGCTGAGTAATCCCATAGGAGACGTTTCCCTACTTTAGTGTGTTTCCTCTTTTTCATGGTAGACTCTTTACCAGAGGTGCTTATGCCGGACTCTGTACCTTCATCTTCCTCTGTACTTGATTCTGCTGATGACAAAGACTCAGAATCTTCATTTACAGAGAAAAACTCTCCCTCCCCTTCTAGGGATGTACAGTCTCCCCCATGAGGCTGTTTAGTTACATTGGTCCCCTCTTCAAGGTTTGTTTTTGCAGAGCTTGCTATACTTTCTCTGCTCCCCCAGGAGCCAGTCACTTTCCGAGACTCATTAATTTCTTTCTCAACCTGCATTAGAGCGCCAAGCATGTCTGCTGTAGTGCCTCCCCTGGCGCCTGTATTCTCTTTTTCGACTTTTTCACTGACATTCACCCCTTTACCTCTATCTTCCGCTGGTATTTCGTCCTCAGCGCGAACTCCTGCATGTTCACCGTCTGCCTGCGGTGTTTCAGCCTTCTGTGCCTCTCTCCGCGCTGACTCAGCTCGTTGCCTAGCAACCACCTTCGCGTCTTCCGTGTTCATGTCAGTTACGTCCTCGAGGACGTTTCCAGCAGCAGCGGGGGTGTCAGCGTCTGAATTGTGAAGAATACTCGGATTTCCTGCAGCCACAGATTCCGTCGCTGGTTCCAGGGGTTTTCCTGCTAGCATCTCTGCCACGGTGGGTTGACGCATAATTATGTCCCGAGCCTTTTGATCGTCTCTCTTCGCCGGCTGTAACATGCTTTTACCCGCCGTATTGGTTACTTTACCGATCAAGTTCTGTTTCCGTGTGTCACTCTTCTTACTTTTTTCGGCTGGTGGAGGGATTAGTTTCTTGATCGTGCCTGTATTCCTTGCTGATAGGGGGTCCCCTTTCCCACTACCAGCTCCCGCTGTCTTCATTGCAGTCGGAGTGTCGGGGGGTTTCCTTGTTCTATCGTTTATTTTCTCCTTTTCTTTTTCTGGATTGACCATTCGTGTGAGTGGTTTGGGAGCCATATGCCGGCGCGTTTTAACAAAATGCAAGAGTCCTTCCTTCAGCTGACTCCAAACCTGCCCAATCCGTAGCAGTCTCTTCTTGAGGGATATCCTTTCAAGCCAGCAATGCCCGGTCTCCATTAGATCCTTCCTTCATGGGTGGCACAAAAGTTCTCTTCCATTCATTCTGCGAGAGAAGGAGAGTGCGACCTCTCAGCACAACAGCTCAGCGGCCATCTTGCCTCCACACCTATAATTTACTATTCTAACTCCAGTCCCCGTGGACACTAGGGAAGGTGTTGGATACTAAATTATACTTATTCCCTATCCTAGAGCGCCCCCCAGCGCAATGCGTTGTAATGGTATGCGTTGTAAAAGTTGCGTTGTAATAGTAGGTAGTTGTAAAAGTTGCGTTGTAACAGGTGTATACCGTAACATCCTGGTCATGTGCCTAAGATCACACTATGAGTCAAGCTTGATTTTAAATGGATCTCGGTGAATAATTTGCTTAGTTGATGTGTTTAAAAAATATGGAAATACATGTTTTCTTAAAGTCAGTTAGGCTTTAGCATATGTACTAGTAGGGAATCTTAGGCAGCATGTCTGTTAGGCCTCTTACTTCACAAAGTGGCTCTAAGCTGTGCAATAAAGATCCAGGGTGTGCCGTTGAAAAGAAAAAGGAATGTTATGTCTTGCTTGTATATATGTGGCCTGTTTTTTGCCAGTAGAGACAGTGAAATAGTATGAGCAGAGACACACATACTGCATGCAGAAACAGACATGGTAGATTACATGTAACATCCTGGTCATGTGCCTAAGATCACACTGTGAGTCAAGCTTGATTTTAAATGGATCTGGGTGAATAATATGCTTAGTTGATGTGTTTAAAAATATGGAAATACATGTTTTCTTTAAGTCAGTTAGGCTTTAGCATATGTACTAGTAGGGAATGTTAGGCAGCATGTCTGTTAGGCCTCTTTCTTCCAAACAGGCTCTGAGCTGTGCAATGCAATCAAGATCCAGTGTGTGCCGTTGAAATGAAAAAAGGAATGTTATGTCCTGCTTATATATATGTGGTCTATTTTTTGCCAGTAGAGACAGTGAAATAGTATGAGCAGAGACACACATATTGCATGCAGAGACAGACATGGTAGATTACATGTAACATCCTGGTCATGTGCCTAAGATCACACTGTGAGTCAAGCTCGATTTTAAATGGATCTGGGTGAATAATTTGCTTAGTTGATGTGTTACAAAAATATGGAAATACATGTTTTCTGAAAGTCAGTTAGGCTTTAGCATATGTACTAGTAGGGAATCTAAGGCAGCATGTCTGTTAGGCCTCTTACTTCACAAATGGGCTCTAAACTGTGCAATTAAGATCCAGGGTGTGCATTGAAATGAAAAAGGAATGTTATGTCTTGCTTATATATATATGTTGTCTGTTTTTTGCCAGTAGAGACATTGAAATAGTATGAGCAGAGACACACATACTGCATGCAGAGACAGACATGGTAGATTACATGTAACATCCTGGTCATGTGCCTAAGATCACACTATGAGTCAAGCTTGATTTTAAATTGATCTCGGTGAATAATTTGCTTAGTTGATGTGTTTAAAAATATGGAAATACATGTTTTCTTAAAGTCAGTTAGGCTTTAGCATATGTACTAGTAGGGAATCTTAGGCAGCATGTCTGTTAGGCCTCTTACTTCACAAATTGGCTCTAAGCTGTGCAATAAAGATCCAGGGTGTGTTGTTGAAAAGAAAAAGGAATGTTATGTCTTGCTTGTATATATGTGGTCTGTTTTTTGCCAGTAGAGACAGTGAAATAGTATGAGCAGAGACACACATACTGCATGCAGAGACAGACATGGTAGATTACATGTAACATCCTGGTCATGTGCCTAAGATCACACTGTGAGTGAAACTTGATTTTAAATGGATCTGGGCGAATATTCTGCTTAGTTGATGTGTTTAAAAATATGGAAATACATGTTTTCTTAAAGTCAGTTAGGCTTTAGCATATGTACTAGTAGGGAATCTAAGGCAGCATGTCTGTTAGGCCTCTTACTTCACAAGTGGGCTCTAAACTGTGCAATTAAGATCCAGGGTGTGCCTTTGAAATGAAAAAGGAATGTTATGTCTTGCTTATATATATATGTTGTCTGCTTTTTGCCAGTAGAGACATTGAAATAGTATGAGCAGAGACACACATACTGCATGCAGAGACAGACATGGTAGATTACATGTAACATCCTGGTCATGTGCCTAAGATCACACTATGAGTCAAGCTTGACTTTAAATGGAGCTGGGTGAATAATTTGCTTAGTTGATGTGTTTAAAAATATGGAAATACATGTTTTCTGAAAGTCAGTTAGGCTTTAGCATATGTACTAGTAGGGAATCTTAGGCAGCATGTCTGTTAGGCCTCTTACTTCACAAATTGGCTCTAAACTGTGCAATCAAGATCCTGGGTGTGCCGTTGAAATGAAAAAGGAATGTTATGTCTTGCTTATATATATGTGGTCTTTTTTTTGCCAGTAGAGACAGTGAAATAGTATGAGCAGAGACACACATATTGCATGCAGAGACAGACATGGTAGATTACATGTAACATCCTGGTCATGTGCCTAAGATCACACTGTGAGTCAAGCTCGATTTTAAATGGATCTGGGTGAATAATTTGCTTAGTTGATGTGTTACAAAAATATGGAAATACATGTTTTCTGAAAGTCAGTTAGGCTTTAGCATATGTACTAGTAGGGAATCTAAGGCAGCATGTCTGTTAGGCCTCTTACTTCACAAATGGGCTCTAAACTGTGCAATTAAGATCCAGGGTGTGCGTTGAAATGAAAAAGGAATGTTATGTCTTGCTTATATATATATGTTGTCTGTTTTTTGCCAGTAGAGACATTGAAATAGTATGAGCAGAGACACACATACTGCATGCAGAGACAGACATGGTAGATTACATGTAACATCCTGGTCATGTGCCTAAGATCACACTATGAGTCAAGCTTGATTTTAAATTGATCTCGGTGAATAATTTGCTTAGTTGATGTGTTTAAAAATATGGAAATACATGTTTTCTTAAAGTCAGTTAGGCTTTAGCATATGTACTAGTAGGGAATCTTAGGCAGCATGTCTGTTAGGCCTCTTACTTCACAAATTGGCTCTAAGCTGTGCAATAAAGATCCAGGGTGTGTTGTTGAAAAGAAAAAGGAATGTTATGTCTTGCTTGTATATATGTGGTCTGTTTTTTGCCAGTAGAGACAGTGAAATAGTATGAGCAGAGACACACATACTGCATGCAGAGACAGACATGGTAGATTACATGTAACATCCTGGTCATGTGCCTAAGATCACACTGTGAGTGAAACTTGATTTTAAATGGATCTGGGCGAATATTCTGCTTAGTTGATGTGTTTAAAAATATGGAAATACATGTTTTCTTAAAGTCAGTTAGGCTTTAGCATATGTACTAGTAGGGAATCTAAGGCAGCATGTCTGTTAGGCCTCTTACTTCACAAGTGGGCTCTAAACTGTGCAATTAAGATCCAGGGTGTGCCTTTGAAATGAAAAAGGAATGTTATGTCTTGCTTATATATATATGTTGTCTGCTTTTTGCCAGTAGAGACATTGAAATAGTATGAGCAGAGACACACATACTGCATGCAGAGACAGACATGGTAGATTACATGTAACATCCTGGTCATGTGCCTAAGATCACACTATGAGTCAAGCTTGACTTTAAATGGAGCTGGGTGAATAATTTGCTTAGTTGATGTGTTTAAAAATATGGAAATACATGTTTTCTGAAAGTCAGTTAGGCTTTAGCATATGTACTAGTAGGGAATCTTAGGCAGCATGTCTGTTAGGCCTCTTACTTCACAAATTGGCTCTAAACTGTGCAATCAAGATCCTGGGTGTGCCGTTGAAATGAAAAAGGAATGTTATGTCTTGCTTATATATATGTGGTCTTTTTTTTGCCAGTAGAGACAGTGAAATAGTATGAGCAGAGACACACATATTGCATGCAGAGACAGACATGGTAGATTACATGTAACATCCTGGTCATGTGCCTAAGATCACACTGTGAGTCAAGCTCGATTTTAAATGGATCTGGGTGAATAATTTGCTTAGTTGATGTGTTTAAAAATATGTAAATACATGTTTTCTTAAAGTCAGTTAGGTGTTAGCATATGCACTAGTAGGGAATCTAAGGCAGCATGTCTGTTAGGCCTCGTACTTCACAAATAGGCTCTAAACTGTGCAATCAAGATCCTGGGTGTGCCGTTGAAATGAAAAAGGAATGTTATGTCTTGCTTGTATATATGTGGTCTGTTTTTTGCCAGTAGAGACAGTGAAATAGTATGAGCAGAGACACACATACTGCATGCAGAAACTTACATGGTAGATTACATGTAACATCCTGGTCATGTGCCTAAGATCACACTGTGAGTGAAACTTGATTTTAAATGGATCTGGGCGAATAATCTGCTTAGTTGATATGTTTAAAAATATGGAAATACATGTTTTCTGAAAGTCAGTTAGGCTTTAGCATATGTACTAGTAGGAATGTAAGGCAGCATGTATGTTAGGTGTCTTACTTCACAAATAGGGTCTGAGCTGTGCAATCAAGATCCAGGGTGTGCCGTTGAAATGAAAAAGGAATGTTATGTCTTGCTTGTATATATGTGGTCTGTTTTTTGCCAGTAGAGACAGTGAAATAGTATGAGCAGAGACACACATATTGCATGCAGAGACAGACATGGTAGATTACATGTAACATCCTGGTCATGTGCCTAAGATCACACTGTGAGTCAAGCTTGACTTTAAATGGAGCTGGGTGAATAATTTGCTTAGTTGATGTGTTTAAAATATGGAAATACATGTTTTCTGAAAGTCAGTTAGGCTTTAGCATATGTACTAGTAGGGAATCTAAGGCAGCATGTCTGTTAGGCCTCTTACTTCACAAATTAGCTCTAAGCTGTGCAATAAAGATCCAGGGTGTGCCGTTGAAATGAAAAGGGAATGTTATGTCTTGCTTATATATATGTGGTCTGTTTTTTGCCAGTAGAGACAGTGAAATAGTATGAGCAGAGACACACATACTGCATGCAGAAACAGACATGGTAGATTACAAGTAACATCGTGGTCATGTGGATAAGATCACACTGTGATTCAAGCTCGATTTTAAATGGATCTGGGTGAATAATTTGCTTAGTTGATGTGTTTAAAAATATGCAAATACATGTTTTCTTAAAGTCAGTTAGGCTTTAGCATATGTACTAGTAGGGAATCTAAGGCAGCATGTCTGTTAGGCCTCTTACTACACAAATAGGCTCTAAGCTGTGCAATCAAGATCCTGGGTGTGCCGTTTAAATGAAAAAGGAATGTTATGTCTTGCTTATATATATGTGCTCTGTTTTTTGCCAGTAGAGACAGTGAAATAGTATGAGCAGAGACACACATATTCATGCAGAGACAGGCATGGTAGATTACATGTAACATCCTGGTCATGTGCCTAAGATCACACTGTGAGTCGAGCTTGATTTTAAATGGATCTGGTGAATAATTTGCTTAGTTGATGTGTTTATATATCTGGAAATACATGTTTTCTTAAAGTCAGTTAGGCTTTAGCATATGTACTAGTAGGGAATCTAAGGCAGCATGTCTGTTAGGCCTCGTACTTCACAAATAGGCTCTAAGCTGTGCAATCAAGATCCAGGGTGTGCTGTTGAAATGAAAAAGGAATATTATGTCTTGCTTATATATATGTGGTCTGTTTTTTTGCCAGTAGAGACAGTGAAACAGTATGAGCAGAGACACACATATTGCATGCAGAGACAGACATGGTAGATTACATGTAACATCCTGGTCATGTGCCTAAGATCACACTGTGAGTGAAACTTGATTTTAAATGGATCTGGGCGAATAATCTGCTTAGTTGATGTGTTTAAAAATATGGAAATACATGTTTTCTGAAAGTCAGTTAGGCTTTAGCATATGTACTAGTAGGAATGTAAGGCAGCATGTATGTTAGGTGTCTTACTTCACAAATAGGGTCTGAGCTGTGCAATCAAGATCCAGGGTGTGCCGTTGAAATGAAAAAGGAATGTTATGTCTTGCTTATATATTTGTGGTCTGTTTTTTGCCAGTAGAGACAGTGAAATAGTATGAGCAGAGACACACATATTGCATGCAGAGACAGACATGGTAGATTACATGTAACATCCTGGTCATGTGCCTAAGATCACACTGTGAGTGAAACTTGATTTTAAATGGATCTGGGCGAATAATTTGCTTAGTTGATGTGTTTAAAAATATGGAAATACATGTTTTCTGAAAGTCAGTTAGGCGTTTAGCATATGTACTACTAGGAATGTAAGGCAGCATGTCTGTTAGGTGTCTTACTTCACAAATAGGGTCTGAGCTGTGCAATCAAGATCCAGTGTGTGCCGTTGAAATGAAAAAAGGAACGTTATGTCTTGCTTATATATATGTGGTCTATTTTTTGCCAGTAGAGACAGTGAAATAGTATGAGCAGAGACACGCATATTGCATGCAGAGACAGACATGGTAGATTACATGTAACATCCTGGTCATGTGCCTAAGATCACACTGTGAGTCGAGCTTGATTTTAAATGGATCTGGGTGAATAATTTGCTTAGTTGATGTGTTTAAAAATATGGAAATACATGTTTTCTTAAAGTCAGTTAGGCTTTAGCATATGTACTAGTAGGGAATCTAAGGCAGCATGTCTGTTAGGCCTCTTACTTCACAAATGGGCTCTAAACTGTGCAATTAAGATCCAGGGTGTGCCGTTGAAATGAAAAAGGAATGTTATGTCTTGCTTATATATATATGTTGTCTGTTTTTTGCCAGTAGAGACATTGAAATAGTATGAGCAGAGACACACATACTGCATGCAGAGACAGACATGGTAGATTACATGTAACATCCTGGTCATGTGCCTAAGATCACACTGTGAGTCAAGCTTGATTTTAAATGGATCTGGGTGAATAATTTGCTTAGTTGATGTGTTTAAAAATATGGAAATACATGTTTTCTTAAAGTCAGTTAGGCTTTAGCATATGTACTAGTAGGGAATCTTAGGCAGCATGTCTGTTAGGCCTCTTACTTCACAAATTGGCTCTAAACTGTGCAATCAAGATCCAGGGTGTGCCGTTGAAAAGAAAAAGGAATGTTATGTCTTGCTTGTATATATGTGGTCTGTTTTTTGCCAGTAGAGACAGTGCAATAGTATGAGCAGAGACACACATACTGAATGCAGAAACAGACATGGTAGATTACATGTAACATCCTGGTCATGTGCCTGAGATCACACTGTGAGTCAAGCTTGATTTTAAATGGAGCTGGGTGAATAATTTGCTTAGTTGATGTGTTTAAAAATATGGAAATACATGTTTTCTGAAAGTCAGTTAGGCTTTAGCATATGTACTAGTAGGGAATCTTAGGCAGCATGTCTGTTAGGCCTCTTACTTCACAAATAGTCTCTAAGCTGTGCAATCAAGATCCTGGGTGTGCCGTTTAAATGAAAAAGGAATGTTATGGCTTGCTTATATATATGTGCTCTGTTTTTTGCCAGTAGAGACAGCTAAATAGTATGAGCAGAGACACACATATTCATGCAGAGACAGACATGGTAGATTACATGTAACATCCTGGTCATGTGCCTAAGATCACACTTTGAGCGAGCTTGATTTTAAATGGATCTGGGTGAATAATTTGCTTAGTTGATGTGTTTATATATCTGGAAATACATGTTTTCCTAAAGTCAGTTAGGCTTTAGCATATGTACTAGTAGGGAATGTAAGGCAGCATGTCTGTTAGGTGTCTTACTTCACAAATAGGGTCTGAGCTGTGCAATCAAGATCCAGGGTGTGCCGTTGAAATGAAAAAGGAATGTTATGTCTTGCTTATATATATGTTGTCTGTTTTTTGCCAGTAGAGACATTGAAATAGTATGAGCAGAGACACACATACTGCATGCAGAGACAGACATGGTAGATTACATGTAACATCCTGGTCATGTGCCTAAGATCACACTGTGAGTCAAGCTTGATTTTAAATGGATCTGGGTGAACAATTTGCTTAGTTGATGTGTTTAAAAATATGGAAATACATGTTTTCTGAAAGTCAGTTAGGCTTTAGCATATGTACTAGTAGGAATGTAAGGCAGCATGTCTGTTAGGTGTCTTACTTCACAAATGGGCTCTAAACTGTGCAATTAAGATCCAGGGTGTGCCGTTGAAATGAAAAAGGAATGTTATGTCTTGCTTATATATATGTCGTGTGTTTTTTGCCAGTAGAGACATTGAAATAGGATGAGTAGAGACACACATATTGCATGCAGAGACAGACATGGTAGATTACATGTAACATCCTGGTCATGTGCCTAAGATCACACTGTGAGTGAAACTTGATTTTAAATGGATCTGGGTGAATAATTTGCTTAGTTGATGTGTTTAAAAATATGGAAATACATGTTTTCTGAAAGTCAGTTAGGCTTTAGCATATGTACTAGTAGGGAATGTAAGGCAGCATGTCTGTTAGGTGTCTTACTTCACAAATAGGGTCTGAGCTGTGCAATCAAGATCCAGGGTGTGCCGTTGAAATGAAAAAGGAATGTTATGTCTTGCTTATATATATGTTGTCTGTTTTTTGCCAGTAGAGACATTGAAATAGTATGAGCAGAGACACACATACTGCATGCAGAGACAGACATGGTAGATTACATGTAACATCCTGGTCATGTGCCTAAGATCACACTGTGAGTCAAGCTTGATTTTAAATGGATCTGGGTGAATAATTTGCTTAGTTGATGTGTTTAAAAATATGGAAATACATGTTTTCTTAAAGTCAGTTAGGCTTTAGCATATGTACTAGTAGGGAATCTAAGGCAGCATGTCTGTTAGGCCTCTTACTTCACAAATGGGCTCTAAACTGTGCAATTAAGATCCAGGGTGTGCCGTTGAAATGAAAAAGGAATGTTATGTCTTGCTTATATATATGTTGTGTGTTTTTTGCCAGTAGAGACATTGAAATAGGATGAGTAGAGACACACATACTGCATGCAGAGACAGACATGGTAGATTACATGTAACATCCTGGCCATGTGCCTAAGATCACACTGTGAGTGAAGCTTGATTTTAAATGGATCTGGGTGAATAATTTGCTTAGTTGATGTGTTTAAAAATATGTAAATACATGTTTTCTTAAAGTCAGTTAGGCTTTAGCATATGTACTAGTAGGGAATCTAAGGCAGCATGTCTGTTAGGCCTCTTACTTCACAAATGGGCTCTAAACTGTGCAATTAAGATCCAGGGTGTGCCGTTGAAATGAAAAAGGAATGTTATGTCTTGCTTATATATATGTTGTGTGTTTTTTGCCAGTAGAGACATTGAAATAGGATGAGTAGAGACACACATACTGCATGCAGAGAAAGACATGGTAGATTACATGTAACATCCTGGTCATGTGCCTAAGATCACACTTTGAGTGAAGCTTGATTTTAAATGGATCTGGGTGAATAATTTGCTTACTTGATGTGTTTAAAAATATGTAAATACATGTTTTCTTAAAGTCAGTTAGGCTTTAGCATATGTACTAGTAGGGAATCTTAGGCAGCATGTCTGTTAGGCCTCTTACTTCACAAATTGGCTCTAAGCTGTGCAATAAAGATCCAGGGTGTGCCGTTGAAATGAAAAAGGAATGTTATTACTTGCTTGTATATATGTGGTCTGTTTTTTGCCAGTAGAGACAGTGAAATAGTATGAGAAGAGACACACATATTGCATGCAGAGACAGACATGGTAGATTACATGTAACATCCTGGTCATGTGCCTAAGATCACACTGTGAGTCGAGCTTGATTTTAAATGAATCTGGGTGAATAATTTGCTTAGTTGATGTGTTTATATATCAGGAAATACATGTTGTCTTTAAGTCAGTTAGGCTTTAGCATATGTACTAGTAGGGAATGTTAGGCAGCATGTCTGTTAGGCCTCTTTCTTCACAAATAGGCTCTGAGCTGTGCAATCAAGATCCAGGGTGTGCTGTTGAAATGAAAAAGGAATATTATGTCTTGCTTATATATATGTGGTCTGTTTTTTTGCCAGTAGAGACAGTGAAACAGTATGAGCAGAGACACACATATTGCATGCAGAGACAGACATGGTAGATTACATGTAACATCCTGGTCATGTGCCTAAGATCACACTGTGAGTGAACCTTGATTTTAAATGGATCTGGGCGAATAATCTGCTTAGTTGATGTGTTTAAAAATATGGAAATACATGTTTTCTGAAAGTCAGTTAGGCTTTAGCATATGTACTAGTAGGAATGTAAGGCAGCATGTCTGTTAGGTGTCTTACTTCACAAATAGGGTCTGAGCTGTGCAATCAAGATCCAGGGTGTGCTGTTGAAATGAAAAAGGAATATTATGTCTTGCTTATATATATGTGGTCTGTTTTTTTGCCAGTAGAGACAGTGAAATAGTATGAGCAGAGACACACATATTGCATGCAGAGACAGACATGGTAGATTACATGTAACATCCTGGTCATGTGCCTAAGATCACACTGTGAGTCAAGCTCAATTTTAAATGGATCTGGGTGAATAATTTGCTTAGTTGATGTGTTTAAAAATATGGAAATACATGTTTTCTTAAAGTCAGTTAGGCTTTAGCATATGTACTAGTAGGGAATCTAAGGCAGCATGTCTGTTAGGCCTCTTACTTCACAAATGGGCTCTAAACTGTGCAATTAAGATCCAGGGTGTGCCTTTGAAATGAAAAAGGAATGTTATGTCTTGCTTATATATATATGTTGTCTGCTTTTTGCCAGTAGAGACATTGAAATAGTATGAGCAGAGACACACATACTGCATGCAGAGACAGACATGGTAGATTACATGTAACATCCTGGTCATGTGCCTAAGATCACACTATGAGTCAAGCTTGATTTTAAATGGATCTGGGTGAATAATTTGCTTAGTTGATGTGTTTAAAAATATGTAAATACATGTTTTCTTAAAGTCAGTTAGGCTTTAGCATATGTACTAGTAGGGAATCTTAGGCAGCATGTCTGTTAGGCCTCTTACTTCACAAATTGGCTCTAAGCTGTGCAATAAAGATCCAGGGTGTGCCGTTTAAAAGAAAAAGGAATGTTATGTCTTGCTTGTATATATGTGGTCTGTTTTTTGCCAGTAGAGACAGCTAAATAGTATGAGCAGAGACACACATATTCATGCAGAGACAGACATGGTAGATTACATGTAACATCCTGGTCATGTGCCTAAGATCACGCTATGAGTCAAGCTTGATTTTAAATGGATCTGGGTGAATAATTTGCTTAGTTGATGTGTTTATATATCTGGAAATACATGTTTTCTTAAAGTCAGTTAGGCTTTATCATATGTACTAGTAGGGAATCTTAGGCAGCATGTCTGTTAGGCCTCTTACTTCACAAATGGGCTCCAAGCTGTGCAATAAAGATCCAGGGTGTGCCGTTGAAAAGAAAAAAGAATGTTATGTCTTGCTTGTATATATGTGGTCTGTTTTTTTGCCAGTAGAGACAGTGAAATAGTATGAGCAGAGACACACATACTGCATGCAGAAACAGACATGGTAGATTACATGTAACATCCTGGTCATGTACCTAAGATCACACTGTGAGTCAAGCTTGATTTTAAATGGAGCTGGGTGAATAATTTGCTTAGTTGATGTGTTTAAAAATATGTAAATACATGTTCTCTTAAAGTCAGTTAGGCTTTAGCATATGTACTAGTAGGGAATCTAAGGCAGCATGTCTGTTAGGCCTCTTACTACACAAATAGGCTCTAAGCTGTGCAATCAAGATCCAGGGTGTGCCGTTGAAATGAAAAAGGAATGTTATGGCTTGCTTATATATATGTGCTCTGTTTTTTGCCAGTAGAGACAGCTAAATAGTATGAGCAGAGACACACATATTCATGCAGAGACAGATCACACTGTGAGTGAAACTTGATTTTAAATGGACCTGGGTGAATAATTTGCTTAGTTGATGTGTTTAAAAATATGGAAATACATGTTTTCTGAAATTCAGTTAGGCTTTAGCATATGTACTAGTAGGGAATCTAAGGCAGCATGTCATTTAGGTGTCTTACTTCACAAATAGGCTCTAAACTGTGCAATCAAGATCCTGGGTGTGCTGTTGAAATGAAAAAGGAATGTTATGTCTTGCTTATATATATGTTGTCTGTTTTTTGCCAGTAGAGACATTGAAATAGTATGAGCAGAGACACACATACTGCATGCAGAGACAGACATGGTAGATTACATGTAACATCCTGGTCATGTGCCCAAGATCACACTGTGAGTCAAGCTTGATTTTAAATGGATCTGGGTGAATAATTTGCTTAGTTGATGTGTTTAAAAATATGGAAATACATGCTTTCTTAAAGTCAGTTAGGCTTTAGCATATGTACTAGTAGGGAATCTAAGGCAGCATGTCTGGTAGGCCTCTTACTTTACAAATTGGCTCTAAGCTGTGCAATAAAGATCCAGGGTGAGCTGTTGAAATGAAAAAGGAATGTTATGTCTTGCTTATATATATGTGGCCTATTGTTTGCCAGTAGAGACAGTGAAATAGTATGAGCAGAGACACACATGTTGCATGCAGAGACAGACATGGTAGATTACATGTAACATCCTGGTCATGTGCCTAAGATCACATTGTGAGTCAAGCTTGATTTTAAATGGATCTGGGTGAATAATTTGATGAGAGTTAGACAGATGGAAACTGTGAGGAGACACATTTGATATTATTGAAAAATGTGAAAATATAATTCCTTATTTCATACAGACACTCAGTGTGATACTTGTCAAAAATGTTAAAGCCATACTATTTACCATGAAACATTTACCAGAGTGAGATTAGACACACGCAAACAGACAAATGACACACAGAAAGAGAGGGAGATGGGGAGGCACAGAGTGAGTTGAGACACAGGAACAGAGTGAGGTGAGACACAGGCACAGAGTACCCTTTTAGTTTTGAGATGCAAACTATGAGCAGACACAGGTGACATTTTTAAAAAATGTGAAAATATAATTTCTTATTTAATATAGAGACTCAGTGTGATCCTTGTCAAAAATGTTAGTCATACTTTTTACTATAAAACATTTACCAGAATGAGATGAGACACACACAAACAGACAAATGACATACAGAAAGTGAGAGAGATGGGGCAGGCACAGAGTGAGATGAGACACAAGCACAGACTGAGATGAGACACAGGCACAGAGTGACATAAGACACAGGCACAGAATGAGATGGTGCTGGCAGAGAGTAAGATTAATAATGAAACTGTACTGCACTGTTACTGTGACACAGTTACTGTGGTATAAAGTAACCTATGTTGTAAACTAGTGTTTATATCGTTTACTTATTGTAATTGCTATGTAGTATGTTTGTAGTGGTCTATAATATGTTATTTTTTCTTTACCACAGATTATAATCATCTATAGAAAGATAAAAGAATATGCCGTCAAAGGAAAGACGTCAAAAGAAATATAAACAAGATTTACGGTCCAAAAAACAGAATAACAAGACTCATCCAAAATTCAATCTTCAGTGAAAAAAAATAATGCTCCTGGTAAGCAAACTAAGGACTTTTTAAGAAGTTATTGAAATGTAAAAAAAAAAGATGCTGTTTCAAAGAAGAATAAGACATCTCTAAGTAGAAAGAAAAAACTGTGCCCCTCCAAAAATGTTAGACCTGTAGGAGGAGATGATATTTAAGCATGGGTGAATTTTGCGAATCTGGCGTTCGCGAATTTTGTGAATTTGCGAACTCGCAATCCACAAAACCCGCAAATTCTCGCGAATTTGCGGGGTTTTTTTGTGTTCGCAAGGGTTTCTGCCAGTTCGCGAGGATTTTGTACCAGTTTGCGATTGCGAACCTACTTGTCGGCACGCAACGGTCGCGACTATGTTTCTACGTCTGGTTCATCATCACAGGTTCACAGCACCCTCTGTTTCAACCATGCCACCCTCTGGTACATCAATGCCACCCTCTGGTTCATCATCATCACTGTAGATTATGGGGGGAAAAGCCAGCACACCTGCCCTGCTTCAACTGACATGAATTAATTTGGGGTTGATTTATTAATGTGTCACTGTTTTAAAATTCCAGTCTGGCACCTGCTTCCTTATCTGTAATTTGCTTTCTGATGCAGTGCAATTTTTTTCCAGGACCTTTGTGGCCTACTTGTAGCTATTCTATGATCTGGCTGTGAGGGTCAGAGCAGGGTCATTCAATTGTTGCAACTAGCAACTGAACTCTGGAGGGGCCCCAGTCAGGAAGCACTACAGGGAATGGTTACTAATGATGAATTTGAACTTTTGCACCTGCTGCTGAGTGCTTTCAGTTTAGCAAAACTTGTTTTTCTGCAGAACAGCAAATGTAATTCCCCAAACAAACTTACTTGTGAAAGTTTATTTCTAATCCAAAAGTGATCCAAAGAAAGTCAAAAGACCTCAAATCCAAAAAAGGGCAGGCAAATGTCAACCTGTGGAGTTATTCTGATAAAAATCATCATTTTTAGAAGGTCTATGCTGCTTGCTAGTGGATTTCTTGTGCAGAATTGCAAATTTTGTAATTTCGCGAGTGCAAGATTGTTGCTGCCCGCCGCACCTACATGTTCGCAATTGCGAACTTACACCGCACGCCGCAAAATTGTATCACCAAGAAAAAAAAATCCGCTTCGTGCGAATTTGCGGATTTTCGGTAAATTCGTGAGCGTTCGCGGATCGCGAATTTACCGAAAATCTGCAAAATCCGCGAGCGTAACGGATTTTCCGCCCACCCTTAATGATATTGTCTCTAGCAATAGAAGGAGAAATCAATTTATAGAAATTCGTAGACTAATGTTTTATAACAGAATAGTTACAAATTTATTAAAAAATGTAAAGCTGTATTAATAAAAGACTGCTTTTTACAAGACAAAAAAAGCATAGTGAAGATTGTGGATGAAGCATTTAAAGTGAAAAATAAATTATTTTGTTTAGTAATCAATAGAATTCATACACTAGATGAGGTAATCAATGTGTTCAAATCAAAATGTAAGTGGAAAAGAGTAATTAATCGGACTAATTTTTGTGATGTTTTTTCTGGAGAATGGAAGCATAGTTCAAGTTGTGAGCCATTTTTTAATGAAGAAAGTTACTTTCAGGATCATGATTTGGTGCATGCAGTTGATACCAGTGGTCGAGCATATGAGGTGAAGGACGGTTGTCCGGTTGAAAAAGAAAAGATTGTGCCTAGAAATACAGAAGAGGTGTTAGCTGATGAAGTTTTAGGGAGATGTCCTAAGGCTCCAGTGTATACTTGGAATTGTAGTAGTATTTGTAGTGTGCGACAGGATTCAATTGATTTGTTTCTTAGTTTCTTACGGACATATACAAAGAAAAGTCTAAAACAAAAAATGAAAATTTTACAAGAGTTAGATCCTTGTAGAGTGAGAGAAAAAACAGGTTTGCATGGACAATCACTGCCTTGTCTTTCAAGAAAAGTATGTCAGAGTGCTTTTCACCATTTTAGGATGTTAGCAGTGCATCATAATAAAGTGAGGACATTAGTGAGAAGTTTGTATATGCAAAAAGTCCAGCACTTAAGCTAAAACAGTTAAACAGTGCTCTTTTGCATGGCACTGAATTAGATGTGAAAAACATTTGTAAATAAATTGAGTTTTGTTACTTTGGTGAAAAAGAGGACAGTGCAGAAACTGATACAGTAATACAGTAATGGAAGGTAATGTGGAGGAGAATGTAGAGATTTCAAGTACAGAACAATTTGACCATGAAATTACAAAGTTTAAGGTCAATTCAAGTGAAAGGCCTAATTTTACTTGTGTGTGTTGTCGGCAAACTCATTATAAGAATCAGACTAGATTAGTTGATTTATATGTAACAAGTGAAATGGAAAATAATAATGAGTGGAAGGATTTTGCAACTTATTTGTTGGTAGAAAATTGTTTTTATTTGGGTTCTGATCAACGTATTTGTAAATATTGTTATAATAAATTAAATGAAAACAGAATGCCTGCTAGAGCTGTTCATAATAATCTGGAGTTGGTAGACATTCCTTCTGAATTGATGGATTTAAATACCTATGAGTCTATTCTGATTCAATGTGTGCATCCTTTTCAGGCTATTGTTCGAATGGAGCCTAAGACAGGGAAAATGCCTCCTTCAGAGTTATAGAGAGGATTAAAGGGAAGAGTTGTTTATTTGCCTCTAGATTTTAAGAAAAATATTAATACAATTGGTGAAGAAAAAGTAGAAGAGGAACCTCTGGTTATTCTAGTTAATGGTGTTCCGACAAAGAGTAAGAAAATCTGGCAAGAATTAGTGGATGTTAGGAAAGTCAAAAAGGCAATGTTGTATTTGGTCAAAAATAATCACTACTACAAAAATATATATGTAGGAGAAGAGGAAACAACTGTCGAAGAGGACAGTGATTTCTCAGCTGGGAAAATTGGAAAAGTTGATGTCTCTAGAAGTGAAGAAATTTATGAACATTATAGTGTTCATCCATTGCATTCCAAAGAAGTAATGGGGAATGCTATTGACTTGTTTCAAATGAAAGAAGCAAAAGGAAGTCCCATTAGTGTATGGGAAGAAAGTTTGGAAGCTTGTTGTTTTCCACAGTTATTTCCAACAGGTCAAGGTGGACGATATGACGATCAACCTGTTCAAATTCCTGCATCTGAATACCGGACTTCAAGATTATATGCAGAAGATCCAAGGTTTCGTCAATGCATTCCATATTTGTTCCATCTACTGTTTGAGAGTGACTTGTCTGGACTTTCTTATGCAGTGAACCATATACTGAAGAGTGGAGTACATCTACAAAATGTTTCAGCAAAGGACTTTATGGAAGTAAAAATGCAAGACAGGGTTTTGGAATCTCAGCTAATTTTTTTTTTTTTTAAATAATTTTTATTGTAGACATACCTGTACAGGCTAATATACGGATAGCAGTAGTAACCTAAATGTCAGCAGATATACAGTACGTTTCATCAATCATTACACAGCCTTCCGGCCCACAACCCGGGGGTTGGGCGGCGGTATTGGAATCTCAGCTAATTAATCTCATGGCATGTCACTCAGCGTGGTACTAACAAGTATTGGTACCATCGTCATGGGGAATTGAAATGTATGCTAAGAAACTTAGGAACTCCTACATGGTTCCTCACTCTTAGCTGTGCTGAGTATGCTTGGGAAGACTTACTTCAATTTCTACGAGAGGCAAATAAAAACATTGAAAATATTGAATACAAGACACCTGAAGAACTGTGCTCTTTGGATCCAGTTGATGTATGCAGGTGTTTGAAACTATGATGTCTTTTATTACAAACAAAAAAAATCCTCCGCTTGGAGAGGTTTTGGATTTCTTTTGGAGAAAGGTATATCAAGCAAGAGGTGCTCCTCGCATACATATGCTGCTATGGATTAAAGATGCACCAAAATTTGAAACAGATTCAGATGAGAAAGTGATGAGTTTCATTTGGCAGTATTCCACATGTTCTGTTCCGAAAAGTACAGAAGAAAACAATTTAAGACATCAAGTTTTACGCTTTCAAACCATCGTTGTGGAAAATACTGTCGTCGAAAATACAAATCCAAGGACAAGTTCTACACAAAATGTCGTTTTGCATTTCCACGTCCAGTAGCATCGAAAGGAAGAGTGAACAATTTTATGTCTTGTCTGCAACATACTGTGACAAGAAAATCACCAAAAAATACATACAACCTAAGAAGAAATGAGGAATTGAAATACATAAATGACTACAACCCAGTCATTTTGTCCATGTGGAATGCTAACATGGATATTCAATATGTTGCTGACAACTCTAATGCTGTGGCTCGATATGTGACGTCTTACATCACAAAATCAGAAAAGACGGAATTGAAGGAAATGTGGGAGGAAATTTCACATGAAAAGAGTCTAAGCAGGAAATTATACAGTTACAGTCTGAAGATGTTGTCGCATCGAGAAATTGGAGCTTATGAATGTTCTGATCGGTTAGCATCAGCAAGTCTATATGCCAAATCTAGAACCATCATTTGGGTGAGTCTAGGTCTTGCTGCAACATGAAACCGAGTTTTGAAATCTGTACAAGAAATAGAGTATTTGGCGGAGAAAGAACCAAACAGTACAGATATTTTGAAGACAAACATGTTGGATACATACTATCCAAATAGAAGTAGTCATCTTGAGAACGTTTCTCTGTATGAAGTTCTGCAAACCTATACTTTTAAGAGGAACGTCACAGAAGATATCAATAAAGGTGTATATGCTATAATTGGATGTGAAGGCTGTCTGGTGAAACAAAGAAAAGGCCATTTGATTAATCATCAAAAATTGAGTTGTGAATCTCCAGACAAAAGAGAATTTTATTACTTAGCTCTTTTGCAACTCTTTAAGCCTTGGCGTACAGAAAGGAACTACTTGAAGATGTTCTTACTTATGAAGATTCGTTCAATGCAACCAAGGATACCATAGGATGCCCTGTTTTTTCAAATTATCTGCAAATGTTGAACGAGGAAATACAGCAAGAAGCTACAATTGCAGCAGAGATTGGTGGAGACAGTTCTCAAGACAGTCTGAGTTCTGCTTCATTGAGTCAGGATCCACTAGGAGGACCAATTATCCAAAATGAAGCTGCCACTGCCATGGATGAAGTTGAAAGAGCCATGGAACAAGCTCAGGAGGATGTAGTTAACTTACAAGATTTGGAAAAAGAACTAAATGTTGAGCAGAGACAAATATATGACGAAGTCACAGAACAGATTGAGCATGGTTTATCTCATGAGAAAAAAGAGTGCTCATGTACATCATTTATACCTGTCCGACTGTACGTGAGTGGAGAAGCAGGAACTGGAAAAAGTTTTCTGATTAAAGCAATTGCAACTTATCTGCAGAAAAGAACGGAGTCATCGCTGTCTTGTGTTGTTACCGCTCCAAATGGGTTGGTAGCACATAACATTAAAGGAATTACTTTACATCGGTTATTGATGCTGCCAGTAGAGCATGATAATAAATTACAATACTACAAGCTATCTGGAGAAGCTTGTTGTGAAGTTTCCCGAGTCTTGAAGAAAATGAAACTTCTTATCATTGATCAGGTAAGCATGGTATCAAATGTAATGCTTGCTTTTGTGCATTTAAGAATGCAAGAAATTCTTAAAACAGAGTATGATGTGTTATTTGGAGGCAAACACGTCATTGTTCTTGGAGATCTACTGCAGCTAACTCCAGTGAAAGGACAACCAGTGTTTAAAATGGTTACACATGAAGACACAAGGAAGTGCCTAGGAAGCATTGGAAATGTTAACATATGGTTAAATTTCAAATATGCAGAACTGCTACAAAATATGCGACAGGCAAAGGATGAAGATTATAAAAATATTCTACAAGATGTAAGAATTGGAAAAGTAAGTGAGCATGGGAAAGCAGCTTTACATGCACAATTAATTTCAAATTTGTTTCCAAATGAAAACATTCTCCCAGAGAATATTTTTAAGAAAATTCCTGACAACAAATCTATCATATGCTTGATGCCAACTCTGCAAGAATGTTCAAGCTTCAACAACAAAATGTTAAAGATGGAAAATCAAGAGATTGTGAAACTGGAAGCTATTGATAAAATAGAACATGAAGGAGCAACTATTATTTTGTCAGAAAAGTTGAAATCAAAATTGAATTCTTTAGAGAAGACAATATCTAAAACTGCTGGTTTGGAAAAAAGTCTGCATGCATCTTTAAATTGTCGTATAATTTTACGACGTAATTTACATGTGGAAGGAGGTTTACCGAAATAGAGATGGAATTGAGTTTATAAAAATTAAATTTGATGATATTGAAGAAGTACAACAAATCAGTCATTGTTGTGCCCGATTTTTGCTTGTGAAAGTTTTATATGTCCGCAGAAAACAGTTTCCTGTTTCTTTGGCATATGCGGTGACTATTCATAAATCTCAAGGTTTAAGTGTAGATAGTGCTTTAGTGAATATTGGAAGTTCTGTGTTCAAGGAGGGTATGGCATATGTTGCTTTATCTTGAGTCAGAACTTTATCTGGACTGTACTTGATTGATTTTGATGAGACAAGGATTAATGCAGATCTAAATTGTGTAAAAGAATATAATAGGTTAAGAAGAGAGTATGCTCCAAATTTACCTCAATATCCTCTATTTGAAAAGCGTGTGGTAGGCTGAAAAAGAAGAAATTAGAAAAATTGTAGTGAAGTTGTAGCAAAAAGAAAAAAGTAGATGAACCAGTAATTGTAAGCAGAAAGGAAAAGGATTCAGTTAAAGAAGTTTTTTGGATTTCAGTTTGAAAACACTTCTGGTGTCAACTGCTATGCTAATGTAGTGGTTAATGTTGTTTTTTCTCCAAACTGTACAAGAACAGATTGCTGAAAATCGGGATCAAAGATTCTGTTTTTTGTTGAATTCTGTGTATGAGAAATGTAGCAGTGATAGAACAAAAATGCAAAGTGTTTCTGAAATTCAAAATGTTTTAGACATATGTTCTGGTATAAATCAATTTTCACAGAATATTCAGCAAGATTGTTAGAAATTTCTAATGTATATGCTTGTTGTATTGCAAGATGAAGGTGTAGATGTGGAAAATCTTTTTGGTCTTTCTTATAAATGGCAGCATGACTGCGATAATTGTTCCTTTTCAAGTAGTACTACAATAGACACTGAAAGATTTATATATTTGACTTTTCCAGACTGCAAATCAGTGTCTTTTAATAATCTAGTTAGAGAAGCAAATCAAAACATGGTCTGTACTCAATGTAAATCTGCAATGCTATCAACATTATCTATAGAAAGATATGGACAGTATATAATTTTAATGTTCCAACGATGTAGACCTGATGGAACTAAATTGACAACTTTAATTAAAAATGTTGTGGCTTCTCAATTAGCAATTTCAGGAAGAACCTTTGCAACTGCAGCAATTATTTACCATGATGGTCCTTCAACAACATCAGGACATTACACAGCTTATTTAAAATGTTAAAAAGGGCAGAAACACTGTAATTATACTCCATTGACTTTGAATCAATGTTTGCCTTTTGACTTACAAAATTCTTACCTAGTGTTCTTACATCCAAAATTTTAGGGAAGGTAATTGGCATATGAAGATTGGAGCAGTTAATAAAACTTAGTTTGCTGTTCAAAATTACTTTCCGAGTGAGAGTGATCAAGATAATAAAAAACATGTAGTTCTCATAGAGGTAGTATAAGTGTATCACGTAGTGTGTGATGTGAGTATTATAGGAAATATTAATAAAAAGTAAGCTAGAGGTGGAAATAAAACTATTGTTTCATAATGTAAAAGATGTTGGAGCTTTTCTTTCAGAAACTCAGGTAAATGGGAGATTAAGAATACTCTGGAGTATTATCCAAAGAAAAGAACTTTCCATTCACTATTTGGCCTCGTGGAAAAGTACGTGGATCAAAAGTGAGTTAAGATATGTTTTTTCTAAATGTTACTTTATTTATTGAAATGTTGTATGGGTTTTTTAAACACAATCATTTTGATTGTGTTTTTTTTGCCCGCTGTCATATGATGAATGGTATTGAAGTCACTGTTTTAAGTGGAATTCAATATATTCTGAGAACTGCAAAAATAAACCACATAACATGTACAAATTATTTTGTATTTTGTATTATCAAATATATATTATTCTCCCTTCTCTTATGCTCACTCACCTTTTTCTACCCTCTATCACTCCTTTTAACTCACCCTCACTGGCCTTCTCTCACTCTCCCTCACCTCCCTTCCCTTATTCCACTTCCCTCACTTATCCTCATTCTCCATTCCTTCACTGCCCTTTCCCTCTCTCCCATCCACCACTTTCCAGCTGTCAGTCACTATACTTTACTCCCCTTCCCCTTCTTTCCTTTCTTTGAGCCCTCAATAATTCCCCTTCTCTCACTCACCTTACTCCACTTCACTCACTCCTTCTCTCACTCCCTCTTTCCTCTCACATCCTCACTCCGCTTCCCTCACTACCTCTCTCTTAGCTTCACTCGCTCGGTCTCTCACTCCTCTTCCATCACGCTCACTCCCTTTAACTCACCTATACTCCCTTACTTACCTTTCTTTGCTCTCTCACTCAGTCCCTTTCTGTCACTCTTTCCTTCACTACCTCTATGTCCTCACTCCTTCACTTCCTTTGTCTCATGCTCACTTGCTTTTATCCTCCCTCTATCTTCACTCTTTCCTCACCATAACTGCCCTTCACTCACCCTCCTTCACCCTTGTTACCTTACTCCGGTTCCCTCAGTTATCCTCATTCATCATCCTTAACTCCCCTTCCTCTTTCTCTCCTCATGCACTCACCTTTTCCCAGTCCCTTTGCTTCACTTCACTTCTCTTCCCCTTGTTTCTTTCCTTCGCTCCCTCAGTCATTCTCCTTCCCTTACTCACCTTACTCCCCTTTACTCACTCTTTCTCTCACTCCCTCTGTTCTCTCATATTCTCACTTGTCTTCCCTCACTCCCTCTTTGTTAACCTCACTCCGATTGTCCCCTCACTGTCTTACGACCCTACATTCACCCTCACTCACCTTCCATCCCTCATTGTCATGCTTCCCTGTCACTCACTCCCCTTTCTTTACTCCCCTTTCTTCCTTTAGTTTTCCTAATGCACATTCCTTTAGTATCTTACTCACCTTCACTTCATTTCTCTCTCCTGCTCTTCTTCTCTGTCACTGAATGTATCCATGTCATTATCCTTTTAGTAATTTGCTCTCCCTCTATTTCTTTTTCACTCTCTCTGACCTTCACCATTCCTTTGTTTTCCTTTCTGAGTTCTTCACTCCTACTTATCTTATCTTATCTTATCAAAGTTTTATATAGCGCTCGCACACCCGAGGGTTTCATGGCGCTGACCAACAGGAGCTAAATAACTGAGAGACAGACAAGAAATATAGATGTAGTTAAGCCGAAAGTTGGACAAACAGCCAGGTTTTCAGAAGCTTTCTGAACGAGAGCAGAATAGGGAAGAACGGTTTTCCAAGGGAAGGGAATTCCACAGTTTAGGAGCAAGGGTGGCGAATCTTCTCCCACCCTTGCATTGAAACTTGAACCGGGGGACAAAGAGGAGAATTTGCGAAGCAGAAGATAAATTGCGAGAAGGAGTGTATCTAGGTAAAAGGTCTTGGATGAATTTTGGACTGCGAGTGTGCAGAGTCTTAAAGGCCATACAGGCAACTTTGAAAATGATGCGCTGAGTAATAGGGAGCCAGTGGAGTTGCCTCATTAGAGGTCTGGCGGATTGCCAGCGCGGGAGACGATATATGAGTTTTGCAGCCTGATTATGAACCATCGGCAGGCGCCTACTGAGGGTCGCAGGAAGGCCCAGGTAGATGGCGTTGGCGTAGTCTAAGTGAGACAACACCAAGGCCATCACTACCTGGGTCAAGGCTGACTGTGTTAGCATCAGGCTGATCTTTTTTATTTTCGGAGCTGAAAGAAACATGTCACCACCACCGAGTTTACATGAGGTTTTAGTGATAAATCTCTGCCACTAATCACCCCCAGACTTTTGACCGAGATTGACGGAGTGGGAGGGGGGCCTAGTTCAGATGGCCAATAGTGTGGGCCCCAAAGTAGCTGGCTTTTGCCAAAGAGGACCAGTTCCGTTTTATCTGGATTTAGCTTCAGTTGGTTACTGTCCATCCAGTGGCGTATAAAGAGCATGGTATTATGAAATGAAAGAATTGAATCAGATGAATTATCAATTGTGAAGGTGAGTTGCAGATCATCTGCATAATTAAAAGTGGTGACTTTGAAAGATTTGAGGGACTGAAGTAGAGGAAGTAGATAAATGTTAAATAAAATAGGGGAAAGTGAGGAACCCTGGGGGACCCCACAGGTGGTAGAAAGTGCGGGAGAAGAGAAAGGAGGTAAATCAACTGCCTCCGAATGGTCGCTGAGAAATGACCTGATCCAATCGTGGGCTAAACCACGGATGCCGGCTAGTCTGACAGAGTCGAGCAAAATATTATGGTCGACCGTGTCAAACGCAGCCCACAGATCGAGAAGGACCAGTGCCTGGGGGATGTCCATATCCGCATTATGATGCAGGGAGTCCAGAACTGCCGTGATGACCGATTCGGTAGAGTGGGCCGGTCGAAATCCGGCTTGGGCAGGGTCCAGGATGTTAGTTTGTTCAATGAAGCTAGAGAGATGGGTGGTGACATGAGCTTCCAATACCTTGGCAAGGAATGGAAGTAAGGAGATTGGCCTATAGTTTGCTAAGATGGTAGGGTCGGCTCTAGGTTTTTTTAGGAGGGGAACCACAACTGCTTCTTTGAACGAGTTGGGTACCATGCCTGAAGTTAACGATGAGTTAAGAAGTTCTAGAGTAAGAGATGGGAAAGTAGCAAATACCTTTTTTAAAATATAGGGAGTGCAGCAGTCTCGAGGAGAGTCAGTCTTTACCCTATTTAAAAGGGTAAGTAAACAGGGGACGTCCAAAGGGGGGAAATGATCCAACAGGTGGGTGTTTGAGACCTGTGTATACTCCAGGGGGGTGGGGGTGGTAATAGGGATACTGGATTTAATGGTCACAATTTTGTCCAGAAAATATTGGTTGAGAGTGTTGCAGAAGTCCTGAGTGACCACTGGCTTGGCTGGGTTCTGTCCAGGTTCGAAAGTTTATTAACTATGGAAAAAATGTCCTTAGAGTTAATATTAGACTGCTCGATTATGTTGGAAAAGAAGGCAGCCTTAGCTAAAAGGATGGCCTTCATATAGTCACCGCGAACGGCCAAGTAAGAAACTTTTTTAAGCGGATCATAGGATCTTCTCCATGCACGCTCTTTTTGGCGGACGTACAGTTTTTTTGCCTTGAGATCGGGGGGAGAACCATTTATGAGCGTCAGATTGACGGATAGTTTTAAGTTTTTTCAACGGGGCATAGGTGTCACTAGAAAAGGTAAGCCAGTTAGAAATATTGACCACGGTTTCATTGGGTCTGTGTTGGGGGGGTATGGTATTCTCTAAGTTTTCCAAAAAAGCTATAGTATCTAGGGAGTCCCAGTTTCTGATAAAGCCCTCCTTAGTGGTCACATTAGTTTTAGTCTCAGTAACGGAGATGTTAAATTGGATAAAAAAATGATCGGACCAAATACATGGTGAGACAACGGGGGGAGAGATGTCGAGGTTCAGACTCCAGATCTGATCAAGTGTATGCCCTTTGGTGTGAGTGGCTGTATTGATATGGTAACTCAAGTTAAGTCCTATGAGGAGCTCTGTAAGTTCACTGGCCAATGGGCCGGCAGGCTCGCTGTTGAACCAGTAGTTAAAGTCACCAATTATTAAGAGATTAGTATAATTGGTGACCAAAGTAGCTAATTGGTCACACAGGGAAAATGGAAATAGTGGCATGTTTTGAGGGGGTCTATATATCAGAACACACAAAAGTGATCCTGAGCTAAAATCAAACTTAATGAGTAGATTGTCAACTGTAGTGAGCTCAAGAGATGACATTTTAGAGAAAGTGTAGCATTTGTTGATTATAGCAGCTACTCCCCCCCCCTATTTTCCCTGAAACACGGTCTACCTGTAGGATATATTAATTATCCGGAAGTGCTGCTAAAATATCTGGTGATGAATCAATATTAAGCCATATTTATCTCTTACTACCCTTTTATGACTTTTAATCTCCTGCTTTGTCTCTTGTATTGTAAAATCTATATTGTAAATATTATAACTTACTTTTTTTCTCTCTTTCACAGATATAAAATGTACTGAAAATATGTAATTACGTTTACATTACTTATGAGGTTTGAAGTACAAAATTTACTTTCTCAACACACCTTTCCTTAACCTCCCTACTCTTCTCTCAACCACCCACACCCCCGTTCCCTTACTGCGCTTCCCTCACTTATTCTCAATCCCCACGTTTACTCCCCTTTTCCTCACTCCCCTCCCACACTCACCTTCTTTCAGACCTTCTCCTGTACTTTCCTTCCTTTCTCTTCCCTTCCTTCACTCCTTCAATCTTTTCCCTTCTCTTACTCTCTTACTCCCACTGTCCTCTTACTTCTACACTCCCCTTCCCTCATTCTCTCTCTGTTAGCCTCATTCTCTCCATCCTCTTAGTCTCTCACTCCTCTTCTGTGACGCTCACTCCCTATAACTCAGCCACACTCCCACACTCACTTTCTTTCAGATCTCCTGTTTTACTTCCCTTCTTCTCTCTTCCCTTCCTTCGCTCCTTCACTCTTTTTCCTTCCCTTACTCTCCTTACTCCACTTCACTAACTCCTTCTCTTATTCCCTGTCCTCTTACTTCTACACTCCCCTTCCCTCATTGTCTCTATGTTAGCCTCATTCTCTCCATCCTCTTAGTCTCTCACTCCTCTTCTGTCACGCTCACTCCCTATAACTCAGCCACACTTCCACACTCACTTTCTTTCAGATCTCCTGTTTTACTTCCCTTCCTCTCTCTTCCCTTCTTTCGCTTCTTTACTCTTTTCCCTTCACTTACTCTCCTTACTCCACTTCACTAACTCCTTCTCTTACTCCCTCTGTCCTCTTACTTCTACACTCCCCTTCCTTCATTCTCTCTCTGTTAGCCTCATTCTCTCCATCCTCTTAGTCTCTCACTCCTCTTCTGTCATGCTCGCTCCCTATAACTCAGCCACACTCCCATACTCACTTTCTTTCAGCTCTCCTGTTTTACTTCCCTTCCTCTCTCTTCCCTTCCTTTGCTCCTTCACTCTTTTCCCTTCTATTACTCTCCTTACTCCACTTGAGTAACACCTTCTCTCACTCCCTCTGTCCTCTTACTTACTCACTCCCCTTCCCTCACTCTCTCTCTCTTATCCCAATTATGTCTGCCCTCTTAGTCTGTCGCTTCTCTTCTGTTACGCTCACTCCTATAACTCAGCCACACTCCCTCACTTATCTTTCTTTGCTCCCTCACTCAGTCCCTTTCTGTCACTCTTTCCTTCAGTACCTCTATCCCCTCACTTCCTCACTCCCTTTGTCTTACCCTCACTCACTTTTATCCACCCTCTTTCATCTCTACTTACTCATGCTCTCTGCCATTCTTTCACTCCTGTTCTCTTAGTCTGGTTCCCTCACTACCCTTCATTCCATATCTTTCTCTCCTTTTCCCTTTACTTTCATTCCCCACTCACCTTCTCTCAGTACCTATGCTTCAGTCCTCTTCCTCTCTCTACCCTTCCTTCGCTCACTAACTCTTTCCCCTTACCTTACTCACCTTATTCCACTTCACTCACTCTTTTCTCACTACCTCTATCCTGTCATATCCTCATTCTCCTTCCCTCACTCCTTCTCTCTTAGCTTCACTACCTCTATCCCCTCACTCTCTCACTCCTCTTCCATCACACTTACTCCCTATAACTCACCTACACTCCCTCACTTATCTTTCTTTGCTCCCTCACTCAGTCCTCTTCTCTCACTCTTTCCTTCACTTCCTCTGTCTCCTCACTCCCTCACTCCCCTTGTCTCATGCTCACTTACCTTTATCCACTCTCTATCACCACTCTTTCCTCAACCTCACTGCTCTTCTCTTACCCTTCCTCACCCCTGTTCCCTTACTCAGCTTTCATCACTTATCCTCATTCCCCATGTTCACTCCTTTCCCCTCACTCACCTCCCACACTCAACTTCTTTCAATCCCCCTACTCTTCACTTCCCTTCCCCTCTCGTCCCTTTCTTTGCTCCCTCACTCATTTTCCTTTCCTCTCTCACTGTACTCCACTTCACTCACTCCTTTACAATATATAAAGAATATAGCTCTTTTTGGAGAATTGGATGTAGTTCTAAAAAGAACAGTTTTTTTCTTCTTTTTTAGTTTTTTTTTTTTTTACTTTTTCCGAACGTTTGTAATTTTTTTGGTTTTTTTTCCAGAACAAAAAAAAACTAGGGAATGCCAAACTGCTCAACAGGAGCAAAAAAAGGGGAAACATTAGGGCTGGGGAGGGCAGCGGTGTTCTTCTCTTTTTCGAACAATTAGTAGAATACTCTGCTCCCCATAACAAAGCAGTTTGTCACACTGCTTACACCTAATGGTAATGTTAGTAAAAACAGGCTGAATGTTTGGTATCAGCTCGACTGCTCTTCTTCTCCCCGATGATGTTGCTCCTCCGGTGGAAGTCGAGGCGCCATCTCTCGGTGCATTCCGTGCCAGGTCCCTGACACTCTCCCGGGCATAGTTCTGGGGGTGCCTTCTTTGCACATGCCTTATCATGGTAGAGTTCCCAAAACTATATTTTCTTGTGGGATCACCCCGTGAAAGAATAGTATGGCATATCCTACACTCCACCTCTGGAGCATTTACCTTCTTCTCTCCTTGTGGAATGCTAAAAAACTTCCAAATGAAGTGCTGTTTCACTTTTGACTGAGGAGGTTCCTCCTGGAGAAACTCATCAGAGTTATCACTGCTGCTTGGTGATCTTGCAGCCATTCTTTGCGAAGAATTGAAGAGAAGAAGGGAATAGGTCTTGCTCTCTCCAAAGCGAAAGAAGTAGTGAAGGAAATGGGTGGGGTTTTCATTAGTTGCAAAAAGAACTGTTAACAACTAATGAAAAGTGTTATTTTAAGGTCACATGACTTGACGTGCTTACGCTACGCTCTCCGGGGCGCTTCCGGGGGCGCTTACGCGGCACGAACGTAGGCGCTTCCGTGGCGCTTTCGTGGCACGTACATAGGCGCTTCCGGGGGCACTTACGCGGCGCGCCTGAATGACGTTTTGTTAGATTTTAGGTAATGCGTGTAAAGTTAAAATACGGTTATTTAAAATCAAAAATACAACTTTTATAAGTATGCCACTGAATGTCTTGCATTATTATTTACTTTAAATACATACTTATATTTTTTTCGCACGCCGATATAGCGCTCTCGCTACGTTTACGGGTGCGTTTACGGGTGCGCGCACCCTGAGTGCTCCAAGGTAAAATGGTAAAAAAAAAAAACCAGGAAAAATACAATGAAAAATTTATTTTAGAAACGAATAAAAAATTATCATTTTATAAAAATATTATAAATAATAGTTATAAAAAACAACTATTAAAAAAAAAAAAAAATTCACTTTAAAAATCGTAGGTTACAAACTTGTTATAGTAAGGAATTAGCTTTTAAAAAACCTTTGAAATTCACTGACAAAACCATAGGTTAACACTCGTTATAGTTAGGAATTAGCATTTAAAAAACCTTTGAAATTCACTGAAAAAAACAAAGGTTTCACACCAGTTATAGTTAGCTGGACATTTTACTCATACAAAACCATTGAAATTCCCATGTTATAGTTAGTTGGACTCACTAAAACTCGCGCGCCCGCAATCCACTGCTGATGATGTCACATATTACATCATTCATGACATGGTAAGTGACATCACTGATGACATCACTGATGACATCTCAAATGACATCACTGATGACATCACTGATGACATCTCAAATGACATCACTGATGACATCACTGATGACATCATCTATGTAATAATACAATGCACCTCCTCACACTCTAATCTAACCTTTGATATATCCACTGTTAAATACAGACTACCATTCCAGAAACCATTGACACACCAATACCAGTTACTACATACACACTCACTGATTCCTAAGTCTACACACACATCCACTCATTTACCCATACAATCACTCATACATACAGTCACTCAACAATACAACACTATCATATGCACTCATACACCTATAGAGATACTCACACACTGCCACTGATTCATAGAGTTGCTCACACACCTAGTCAGTCATGCAAAGAATCAATCACACTCCCATTTCCTAATCTATACAGTTATACACACATAACCTTACTTATTCAAACATATACTAACACATACTTACTCTCTTTTACAATCACTGATACAAGTACACATTGATCCATACAGTCACTTACGCAATCATAGACTCTCATGTATAGTCATTAATATATGCAAACTCTCACATGCACTGTGTTTTACATATGTACTTACTTGGACATGTAGCACTGAGATATCCATTCACTCAGCAACACACCCATGCACACAGTCAACCGCCCATACAGCTGTTTCCACATGCACTCTTGAACCGATACACCAAGTGAATCAACTGCTCACACATCTATGCACAGAGTCACACACCTCCCAGCCACCCCCACACACACTCACCCTCACATACAAATACTTGGGCAACCAATCAGTAACCCATATAGCCACTCATATAGCTACTAATCAACACATGCAGCAGCTTACACAACAACAGACATAATGATGCACAAATTCAGACAATTAGTCACTAACCCATGCATTCAGTAAGACACATTTAATCACTCACTCATACAGTCAGTCACGCACCTACTAAATCCTTCATCCACACACTCATACATACACTCATTCATATTTTAATTTTACAGAAACACACATTCACTGGATGATGTCATCAGTGATGTTATCTGTGAATTCATTTGAGATGTCATCAGTGATGTCATCAGTGATGTCATTTGAGATGTGATCAGTGATGTCACTGACCATGTCATGAATGATGTAATATGTGACATTATCAGCAGTGGATTGCGGGCGCACAAGTTATAGTGAATGCAACTAACTATAACATGGGAATTTCAATGGTTTTGTATGAGTAAAATGTCCAGCTAACTATAACTGGTGAGAAGCCTATGGTTTTTTTTGTGAATATATATATATATATATATATATATATATATATATATATATATATATATATATATATATATATATATATATATATATATATATATATATATATATATATATATATATGAATGGTAAATATTTTGCTGATACAATATCTTTTAATTTAATTTAAAGATGTGTATAACAATTTTTGGGTTTATTTGAAGTAATTGTTTTATGCAAAAAGTGGTTTTCATCTT